>NW_024467837.1:1195061-1436303 GCF_001890725.1 Aspergillus wentii DTO 134E9
GCTATCGTCATGGGTCATGGCAGGGGACTGACTACTGTAGTATGCACTTTAGCATGTTACGGCTGTGTCGTCTTTTAGTTTCCAACCTCTGTATATTCCTGCTAGGTAGAATTTTTTAATATCGTTTATATCCAGGCTAATTCAATGCGTTATCAACCTTGATAACGAGGCGTTTTGCACAGTGATTCTTGAAGCGCAACTGGCTCTTAGGAACCCAGTAGCCGATGAATGCCATTTATATCCATCGCAGGAGGGTTTTCTCCTGGTCGATCCAGTCTCTATCGCCACCGCACGAGACTCGTCTCGACTGTTGACTGCGAAAACCCCTCCGACAGTCTGTATTTTACAGCCAATTACATACCGCCCCTGCGCTCCACCGTGAATCTTAATAGCAAATACCGTACCGGTATGGTAAATTATACAACTTCAACCTCACCGTCTGGAGAGTCGATGGATATAGACATTGTAGTGCAGTTCAAGCACGCCCTAGGGACACTAGGCTCGAGGGTGGGGATGTAGCAATATATGCTATCGCCATCGACATGGACGGTACAACATCCTATGCCATTTCCCATCCTCCTCTTCTCTTCCGGATTCTTTTCTTGCTGCTCGTGGCTTGAGCTTAAGATTAATTAGCGGCGAGCCCCGACCAAGGTTGGATGGAGAAGATCATCACTTTGCGCACAGAAGAGATTCTTATTATTCTTCTTCTGCTTTCTGTCTCAGTTTCATAGTCCTCCATCGTCGCTGATCGGTTAACAAACTCTCTTTTTTCTTTTCTGCCTCGACGGGAAATCATTCCCCTCCATCAGCGTTCCTTTTGTCCCCTCGGGTCGGATTCATCATCCCAAGTGCCTCATCCTCAACTTCTTCCCGACCTTCTCTCTCACCATCATCTCTCCTACCGACTAGGTGGTCTCTCTACTTCAGTCAACGGGCTTTTGCTCCCCTGCCATCTATTCCCCGTCTCTCCGCCCTCTTTTATATGCTGTAATATCATTCAAAAATTTCTCCGCTTTATCCACCATGGCTTCCAATCTTTCCTGCTGAGCCGTGCTCTCTCAATCGCCGTGTGACTGCGGCATCTTTGTCTTTCACCCATCACTCTGTCTCTTGGCCCTTTCGCTGTCTTTTCTTATTGCTACCTTCACTCGTTCTGGTCCCAATCTCGGGTTTTGGTGTGAGCCACAAAAGAAACCAGGTTGTCTCCGAATTTCCGTTTCGAAATCGCTGTCATGGAGCAAGAACCCTCGATATCCTGGCCGGGCCAACTTCAGGAGGAGTCGATCATGACGAACCCCGGTGACGATGAGTTCACCAACTTTCTTGAGTTTGGAATGCAGTTTCCCGACCTCGAAGGGCACGGACCCGGCAATCATGAACGTCACCCTGCCAGTTCCCTCCCCAGCACTGTTTCGTTGCCTCCTTCCACCGCGGCCGATCAAAACCAGATGGTCCATATGGATACTGAAGTCACTGCGCAGCCCTCGCCCTACAATCGTATCATGGACAATATCTCCCTTGACCTCCACAGCCAGGGTCAGGCTCAACCGCCGTCTGGTCAGGTTCCCCCGTCGTACTCCAATGCCGCGATGACCCCCGGGTTCTATGCTCAAGAATCTCTGCCACACCAACCTTTTCAGCATCCACAGCAACAGTCACAGGATCATTCACATCCGCCATCGCATTACCAATCTCTCCCGCCACAATCAACAAGGCAGTATTGCCCTCAGGGTCAGCCAATGATTCCCCCAACACCCAACAGTATGGAGCTCCATGGAAATGCCGCCAGATACCCACAAAGAGTGGACGAAAACCACGAGATGTACGATCGATACACTCGCATGAATGATGAACAGGTAGGCTCACCACCAATGGCTCTGGTCAGAACCCCGCCTATGTATAGGTTTGGCTAATGCATGCGCCCGCACTGTTACAGATCCTCTACACACCTCTGATTTCTCCCGCTATGACTCCCTTGGAAACTCAATTTCGACTTCCTGAGTACACTATTCCCGGAGAGTACTTTACTCCCCTCACATCCCCGGCCCTCGAAGCCCAAAACTCCAACGCGAACAATTACCCCTTCCATTCGACCCAACAGCAAGTTTCGGACGTCGGGTTTCTGCACTCACCCGTTGATACCGGTATCCCTGCGGCATCCACCCCAAATTCGCCGGGGATCATTCGTAAGCACCGTCGCCGGCCTTCAGCTACCTCTCGATTCGCTAGTCGAGCCAAGAAACAACAATCGCCCTCTGTGCGACCCCAGACACGAAAGAAGTCATTGTTAAACGTCAATTCGGATGAAGTACTCAATGGCCTCAGTCAGGACCAGGGTGGCTCCAAGCCACGTGCCAATGGTGGTAGCAGTTTACGATATGGAAGCAATGAGAGCTCTCAGGACTCTGTATCCCCTGAACCGCTCTCGGAACCATTGATGCCTCCACCTGCTCTTCCCCAGTCACGGAAATCTCCCGCAATGGGTCCGCAGTCAACCCACTCGCAGGCCGGTGGGGCTGCAACACCTGCAATGTTGATGCGTATACAACGGTCGCAGCACGACCAAGACCCGACGGGCCAGTTTACAGGTCAAGCAAAACTTGTGCCTGGCGAGTCGCATGACGACATCATGGAGGACGTCGTGCTCCCGGAGGCTGTGACGCCTACTTCACAGCTTTCTCGACCCCAGGTCGCTCGTATCGAAACTGCCACTCCTGCTGATACCACCACTGCCTCTGTTAAATTGGCCAGTGCTACTCCCTCTCTGGAACCCAAGTCCGCCCCGATTCTCGAACGGAACCCTAGTTCTATCGCCCCGAGTCCGCGCACAATCGCGATGCCTTCTCCTAGTGGCCCGGTTGGTAAGAAGTCCGACACACCCAAGATTGGTCCCATTGGCAGAAAACGACCGAGTTTGTCGCATGCTAGTCCTCAATTACGGCCTAAAATTAGTCCTAGTATCCAACCTCTAGTGCGTGGGGATGGTAAGTATCATAGTTACCCCTCCCCTTGACAAATGTATATACTAAAGATTCTTGCAGCTGGTAGCGGTGAAACATCCGCACTTTATCTGGCATCTAAATCAAATTACCAGCACATCTTGGATGGCACCCTACTTCCCGGCGTCTCATATCCTGAAACCCTGGCCGAGAATCTCAGCTCCAAACGAACGAATCACAAGCTCGCAGAACAGGGGCGACGAAATCGGATTAATAACGCCCTCAAAGAAATTGAGACTCTCATTCCTGCGGGGTTTGTCCAGCTGAAAAATGCCAAAGAAGCTGCGGCGTGCAATGCAAGGGGTGCTGAGAAGGAAAAAGATAAGGCCGGGAACCAGGCAATCAGCAAGGCTAGCACTGTGGAAATGGCCATCGACTACATCAAAGCACTGAGAAAGGAGCTAGAAGAAACGCAGGGGAAACTTGCGGCCGCCGAATCTCGTCTGAGTGGGAAAGAAAGCGAGGCCAATTCATCAAGCGCCGAAGGGAACACAGTGACCAAGAACACCGAAACGGAAGGTGTCAGTGGCAGTCCAAAGACAAATGACTCTACTTAATTTCGCGATTGAAATCTCGCAATTGAGTGTTTTGGGTTGTTCTCAACATTTCTGGCAATATCGTTCACGCGACATGTTCTACGAAACGAAGATACGGCTTAGACGGGGTAGAGGAAAAAGTAATTCTATGTATTCGGGTGCCGTTTTAGATTTAACTTACGGAGGAAGTTCTCGTCTTATTCATCTATCTATCCTATCTTCTTTACTTCGCTGTTTTTTGTTTTCTATCCTTTCATGCCTTTTCTTATCCTCTTACTTGGGCTTATGGTGGTGTTTGACATCGGATGTGGTGGTTCCTTTCTTGAAGCTTTCCTCTTGTTCGGGTTCAGCGTGGTATATTTTGTCTTCATTCTCTGTACCTAGATACTGATTCATTTCTCTTATTTCATACAGTTGTGGTGTATGGGCGGCTGTTGACAATTTGGGTATCTACATTTTAACTGATTTGATATCATCTGAAATAACAATAAGAGACCAAATGCTTTGAATTTTGACTATACATAAATGAATATAGTATTCTAGGGCACCATGCTTTGTGGTTCATAAGTAACATGGCAAATAGGATGTGAATAGATAGGCAAAGCGATGTTGTTATTAGATCCATGCTATTTTTGCTTCCTATAAATTCGACTCTTTGTTTTCGCCCTTTCCTGAAAACTATCGAGTAATAATAGTAATGTCTAGCCAAAATAAAACAAAATGCAATGCAAATGCGGCTTTTCACTTTCTCTCTTTTTTTTTTTTTTTTTACATTCCATCATTCGTGACAGGATGGTATCAATAGTCTCTCATCACAGCGATCATCTCATCCAGCCGGGCCACTTCTCCCAAAAGAAGTGCCTCTTTGGCCTTCCACTGCTGCAGAACCTGCAACTCCCCTTCTGATAGATACCGCTCCTCATTACCCTTGACATCACTCCGCTCTGTTTTCTCTAGAAACTCTTTGAGTCGGTTCCGTTCGAACTTCAAGCGTTGCATGCATCGAGACATGGTCTTGTACGTATCTTCCAAAACGCTACTCCGGATGCGATCCGGGTCGTAGAACCAGAGATAGATGGTACGCGAGGGTTGACGCTGCGCATCCCGAGGTACTTCCTGCAGATCAACAAATCCACCTGCCTGCATGCTGGCCAGAACCTGTCGTAGGTCCTTGAAAGGTAAAAGACTGATCTCTTGAAGACGCTTCTCATCCAATTTGCCCTTGGCATGAAGAACTCGGATAACGCGCAGTGCTACATCGCCATATCGGGCTTCTATCATCCGCTCTAGCTCAAGATTGCGGAGCTGGCGGGCCAAATGACGAAATCGCACCGTCCAGTTGATCACGCCACCGATGACAGCTTTAGACGTGAAATTGTATGGCGGTTGAGATAGAAGGCAAAGATGTTGGTCAACCTCATAGGTTCGACTAACACCAGATGATAACCCGTTAGTGCCTTCGTGGCTACCACCATTGACGCTGTCTTCCAATGGCCGTTTCCCGCGTCTATTGGGTACCTGCGAGATGTCCATAGGGCCGATGGACCCCGCAAGATCCAACCGCGGGTCAACATCCTCGGCCACCTCATTTAGTTGGATTGGAACTGAGTATTTGTCATTCTCCTCCCCTTCGCGAGGTATCTCAGAACTTTCGTCGGTATCTCGACAGGTCACGGTTTGGTACTCAATCCGTCGAAGCAGTGTGTCGTAAATTTGGGCCGTTGCAGGCGATGAATCTTGCTCAGCAAGCTCGATAAACCGGCGATTCCGGAGAGCAACGTCAAGTTTATCATAATTGACTCGAACGACCAATGCGGACTGAAACCAATGGCCTATTAGCTCCTCGTACACTATAACATTGAAAGAAACTCACCTCCATTGGAATCGTGTCGTGACCCATCTCGTCATCAGACCATTCATTCTCTTCCTCTTCATCCCCCTCGTCCTCATCGACAGCAGCGTAGTATGCTCGGGGTTTCTTGTTGGGCGCTTCAGCACCCCCGGCTCCAAATTTTCGTTTGGCACCCCGTGGAACTCCATTGAATCTCAAGCCGTGGGTAAGATCTCCATTCGTCCGTTCTTTGATCAAGTTTCGTGTTCCCTCTTTGACTGTTTCTTCAAATCTCTTGCCTTTCATAGCTTTTACATCAGACCTCGATTTTATCACTCTTTCTGCGTCCAAAATGTTGTCGGCGAGGCTCTGCATCTGAGCTTCCCGCACACGGATGATATAACCGTGGGCAGCTAAAGCTTTCAGGGTCGGGTGTAAAAGAGCCGACTGTTCAGAAGAGGCATGGTCACCATTGACCCCATTGAGCTGCTCCTCCTGATCCTTTTGCTCTTCCTGTCCCTCCTGATCTGGATATTCTCCATTTTCTCCAGTTTCCTCGTGTTCGCCGGTTTCTCCATAGTCATCAATAGCACCGTTGTTATTCAATTCTTGAGGACGAAGCTCTGGCAGGGTTTCAAGATGGCTGACTTGGGCGTGCCCGAGAAACATAATAGCCGACATTACAGTGGCAGCATACTTTCCCAATCGATCTTCAATAAACTCTAGGATCTTTCCGGTCCGGATTATGTAGTATGCAGACTGCAGGTTGGCCTCATAATAAGTGATGCCGTCATCGTAAGACGTGTAATGGTATACAAGGTGGTGTTGGATCATGGCGGCGAGGCCATGATGGAGTTGGCGATCAGTGAGGCGGGTATAGAATTTCAGGCGTGGAAGGGGGAGGCGGTCATAGCGATTTAAGGTCGAGAAGATGCGCTGGAGATTTGAGATTGAAAATCAGTCTACAGATTCCATGTAACAGCATCTGAATGAAGCCTCTCTTTCGGAGGATCGCAAATTCGATCCGGGCATGATTCTATTGCTGTGGGAAAAATGATCGAAACTAGCAGAGCAAGCATACCCCAAACAATTCTCCGAAATTGTCTTCAACTAGGAGCGCACAAAGCTCCGCGGCATACTATGACGCTCAATATCAGCAACCGATGCGGGTAGCGGGGGGGGAAGATCAGTCAGTCGCATACTTGGGACGTCATTGTCGGGCTTCTAGAGAATCACCCAGTTTCCAATTCTCTAGAAGAGGAATTAAGGTCACCGTGAAGTTCTCATGAGGGAAATAAAACGGTCAGAAATGGAAGTAAACTGCGTGATCAGGGAGCCAAGCCGAAATGTCCCTCTTTGCTTCTGTCTCTTTTTCTCTTATCGCAAAGCCTCCGACAAATCACGTGCAGCAACGGGTCACCTGATCTCACCTGACCCGGAGGACGAGGATAAGCCGGTTCCGCCCGCACTCGTCATTCTAGCCAATCAGCGCGCGAGTAATCAAGGCCCCGGCATCTTGAAGCTTTTCAGACATCGTTTCCAAACCGCCCGACGCCAGACTTCTGCTCCCCCCTCCTCCCTATACCCCCAATTACTCTCAAGCCCTACGGCTTTTTGTTTCCTCTCCTCCCCTTTCTGTCTCCCGCACATGCGATAATGCTGTCGCGGTCTACTTTCGCCCGAAATGCGCCCCGTGCGCTCCAGAAGCAGTGCTCTGCTGCCAGCGCCAGCAGCCGTCGGGGCATGGCCTCTGCTGTGACTCCGGGCCTCCAGTACGATGTCTCTGAGTCTTCTGGTCTGAAGATCGCCAACAGAGAAGTCTCGGGCCCTACAAGCACCCTGGCGCTGGTTGCAAAGGCCGGCTCCCGTTACCAGCCCTTTCCTGGCTTCTCCGACGTCCTCGAACACTTCGCCTTCAAGGTAGGTACCCTATGACCCAATTGCCTTCTCTGTTTGTCTTAAATTGCTACGAGGACTCGGGTTCTGACTATTTCACGTTCAATTGACAGTCTACACTCAAACGGTCGGCGTTGCGGATCACTCGGGAGGTTGAATTGCTGGGCGGTGAAGTTTCCTCGACACATTCGCGTGAGAACGTAGTCCTCAAGGCCAAGTTCCTCTCGAACGACCTCCCGTATTTCACGGAGCTTTTGGCGGAGGTTGCCTCTCAGACCAAGTTCCCAGGTAAGTCGACAGCATCGGCCCATCGGAGTTTATGGATCGGGTCTAATTCAGATTTTCTTCTTTTGCAGCCCACGAATTGAACGAGGTCGTCTTCAAACTCTTCAAGATCAGACAAGCAGCTCTTGCTGCCAACCCAGAGAACGTGGCTCTTGATGCCGCTCACAGCCTGGCTTTCCACCGTGGTCTGGGTGACAGCGTTACTCCTTCCAGCTATGTCCCAGTCGAGAAATACCTCTCCGCCGAGGCCCTCTCCGAGTACGCCCAGGAGGCCTACGCCAAGTCCAACATCGCCCTCGTCGGCAGCGGCCCCAACTCTGCGGACCTCTCCAAGTGGGCTGGTGAGTTCTTCAAGGAGGTCCCCAGCACCGGCTCCTCCAGCCACTACAAGGTTCTGCCCAAGTCTGCCTCGAAATACTTTGGCGGTGAGCAGCGTATCTCCTCCAAGGCCGGCAGCTCCGTCGTGATTGCCTTCCCTGGCTCCAGCTCTTTCGGCACCTCTGGCTACAAGCCTGAGGCTTCCGTTCTCGCTGCTCTCCTTGGTGGTGAGTCCACTATCAAGTGGACTCCCGGTTTCTCTCTTCTGTCCAAGGGCGCCCAGAGTTTCCCCCAGGCCCGTGCCTCGGCCCAGAACCAGACCTACTCTGATGCCGGTCTCTTCACTATTGCCGTTTCCGGAAAAGCCGAGCATGTTGCTGGTCTTAGCCAGCTCGCCGTCGACAACCTCAAGAAGACGGCCGCTGGCGAGATTGCTGGCGAAGAAATCAAGAAGGCCGTCGCCCTGGCCAAGTTCCGTGCCCTCGAGTCTGCCCAGAGCCTCGAGACTGGCCTGGAGGCCACTGGCTCCGCCCTTGTCAACGGCGGCAAGCCTTACCAGATCGGTGAAATCGCTCAGGCTATTGACAACGTTACCGAGCAGCAGGTCAAGGATGTAAGTATCCCTGTTTTGTATGATAATAGGGAATGTATAGCTGATATATATCAACAGGTCGCCAAGTCCTTCCTCTCCAGCAAGGCCTCAGTTGCCTCCGTTGGAGACCTCGTCCAGCTCCCGTACGGCGAGGAACTCGGCTTGACCGTTTAAATCCATGTATACAATACATACTAGACTGCCCTTGGAAAAAGCGTCACCACCCCCTCGATTTTTTATGTGTCTAGATCAATCTTTGCCGATATTTCCTTTATGATGTGGTTGTAGTTGCTTGACTGTGTAATACAATTGTACCCTATTCAATATGGTTCCATGTGCAATGCAAACGCTTAGGTTCTTATTATGTATTCCCCAATTAAATTTCTGATAACAAATACATGTTTATACCTATGGCAGTGTCTAGCCAGATTCTAGCGAAACATGTCTAGGGTCCTAGAAGTACGGCTGAAATACTAGTGGATCCCCTAAAGCTCCGAGGAAAAACAAAGTCGGTAAGATCCAGAGAAAAAAGACTATTGGTATAGGGGTAAGGTTATTATTGCTATTATTGTTATTCAGCGGGAATATGGTTAAAACCGTGTCTGGATGCTCTGCAGGTGTAATCGACGTCCTATTTGGTACACATGGATAGGGATTTGGCAATTCAAATTTGACTGTCAAAATTTTCTCTGCCGGCTCCTACAAGAATATAATGAAATTGTTGATCAACGTTGATTTGACCATGAAAGAGCCTGGCTTTGATTCTGACATGGTATAGCTACCTATTCTCACAAGAATACAGTGTATTGGCACCATTATAAAGATTCTACCAAGAGATATGTGCATTGACCGTCAAGTTTACAGTGCATGATAGGTATAGCTTCATGTGATGGTTATCATCTTCTATGGAGCATCAAATATTAATCCTATCATGTTTCACTCAGACTTCATGAATAGTATTGTTGTGGACTAAATATACTCTGCACTTGGCCAGGATGACTTCCAATGCTGTTCAATAAATAATACCCGCAACGGAAAATACAAAACATTCAGAAAATGATTTTCGGAATCATCGAACCCCCAGGAGTCGGCAATATTATTATTCATTATATCGAGTATTTGCCTAACATGACATTGATGACATACAACTCCAGTCCGATGCTACATCCCCTCAATGATCGGCGAATGTCTGATCCCTACCCTCGGGACATCTCATCCGATTGAAGGCCCGTACAATAGATACCAAAGGCCGAAGACCGGCTGTTACATCATCCACCCAACTCAAAGACCATGCATGGCAGAAGGGTATCTCAAACCTTCTCTAGTGCTTAGCGGTGACTTGGTCGCCCGTCAGTTTTTCGACTGTTTCCTTGGCCCTATTCGGTACAACGGAGACCCACAGGTTAGCCTATCTGTTTCCTCGGTTTCACATGGATGGGGGAAGAGTTTTTGCGGGGATGTCATCCCCGTAAACGCATTTGCTTCACAAGGAAATCGGGGGAAAGGAGCAAACACTTACATATCACCAAGAGCCACCATGCAGACGGTCTGCCAAATGCCCAGACCCACACGAGGAGTAACGCCACGGTAAAGACCCTTGAGACCATTCGACTGGTAGATATAGTTGAAGGCCTTGCCGACAGTCAAGTTCTTAGGGCGGTTGGGGTCATTGGTCTTGCTCTGCATCTCAACGCGAATGACCTCAATGGGCTGGTTCCAAGCAGAGAGACCACCACCCAGACCGGAGGCCAAAATCTTCTCAAAGGCACCAAGCTTCTGGCCGTCTTCCTTGCCAGTCACTTTACGGATCGCGGTTTCTGCCAATCGGGAAAGACCGAAACGAGAACCCCAGTTGGTAGTCTGACGAATGGCAACGGCATTGACACCACGGTTGATACCACGAATACCCTCCTTTCGATAGATGTCCATAAAAGTCGCGAAAGTGCTGGGGGGCTTCACACCCTGTGCGGCCATCTTGTGCTTGGTAATCTCGACAGTCTTCATGCAGGTACAGAAGCCCATGGTCGCATAGGCCTGGGCGATACCACCGACCATACCCCCAGTGATACCAGCAAGGAAGTCGGGAGCGCCGAGAACCTTAGCACTGAACTCAGCCTCAGACGCGACGAAGAGGAGGACGGCTCCCTTAGTGGAGGCCTCAATCCAGGCCCAGGGAATGAGACCTTGATAGTCTACAAGGATGGTCACCCCATGTTAGTTACCATTGTCCCACATATCTTGAAACCGGAACACAAGGACACTTACAACCGAGGATCCCGCCACGCCCCCAAATCCGACCCATAGCACCAGCGAAGCTGTCGCCCCGGTTTGCAGCCATGGTTGTCTTGATCACTTCCAGCGGCTAGACAGCTGTTAGTAGGGGAAATATGGAAGTTGGTCCGAATCATTTAGAAAAGTACCTGTCCCAACGATGTGACCTCGAACATGTTCAAACCAGCGCCAACTATAGAGATAACGGTCAGAACTGCATAACTCCCACGGGAAAATCACTAGCCAAGGGACACCTACGCAGCAAGTTGCTGAACTTGACGGGCTTCTTCTCCAGCTTGGGCGCGGAGGCCGCCTCAGGTGTAGTGGTAGACATCTCAAAGCCTTGGGGAACGCTGAAAGGGGCCCTGACCAAGGGATGTAGGGGGCTTCGTCGCTTAAGGGATCACGAAAATCGAGTGTTGCGTAAGCACGACCAGAACGATGATGTTCAGTCGAAGGGGCGATGGAGCTATGGGAGAAAAACGAGGTATTCGATGGAGGATGAAAGTGAAGAGAGAAAGGGGTGTGTGCTGGGAATAAATATGTCGGTAATGAAGAAGAGGAGAAATTCAGCGGACTAATAACAGGGCGAGCAATGGCCACGAAAGATAGATAGGTAGCTAGTAGCTGCAGGAAGAAAGGCGATGAAGTTCCGGAGACTATATTCCGCGCTCCGTACTGGTATCTACTTTGCAGTTCTCAGGCTGGATCGACAAAGCTGACCCCCAAACAAAGCGATTGGGGAGGCCCTAAACCCAATCGGGCGCTGGAGGGCGGCCCTGAGCACTATTCCGATTTCGGCCCGGCGGTGTATCAGCGGAATGTTCTTTGGCTGCTGGACTGCTCCGTTGAGCGGGCGGAGCAAACCGGGCGGATCCCAACAAGGCGACGAGAATCCGCAACAAACCGAAAAAGAAAATAGGCAAGAAAAAAAAAAAAGAAAAGAAAAGAAAGAAAGAACCGAAAGAAAAAAGGAGGGAAAAATGGTTGAGAGCACCGATCAGCGGCTCTCCCGCACCAACGCCAATCGGAGGTTTTGATCGGAGCATAAGGACAGCTCTGCCGGGCTGCTCTCAGACTGACCGCCTTAGCCGCGGACAGACATACATAGCACTACGACGATTTGATTTATCGGCTCACCTTGATCATTGGGTTGCAGTATGAGACTGAGACTACTCCAAGGAGTAATACACTCGGACTGCTCCCAGGAGTGTTGATGATGTCACCCACCCAATGGTTACACCACAGGAACTACAGCTTAATTGTGGATATAATTATCATGAAGATCATGAAAATCAATCTTTTAGTTGGGACGGATGTAACCCACCAAACATAGTACTCGATACTCGATGGATGGGATAATTTGGATTTAAGTGAAAAAGAAATGTTTGACATGGAAGTGCTGTTACAAGGCCCGCTCGAACCAAGTCCTATCATACATTAATTGAACAAACCCGAACACGCAGCGCGTCCCAGTCTATGATTATTGGGGGGAAAAGGGAAAAATAATACATATTGCTCTACTTGATCATAACAAATCCAACCCCCCAAAATTTCATATCAATCAAACCCGTTTTAAAGCTTAGCGCCAACGAGCTTGGCGTAGGCCTCAGTGCTGAAAGACTTGGGGCGCTCGATGGGGGCACCAAGAGCACGGTCAATGATCAGCTGAGGCAGGACACCCAAGGCACGGGAGACACCGAACAGGACAGTGTAGTAGTTAGCCTCAGTCAGGCCATAGTACTGCAGAAGGACACCAGAGTGCTGCAAGGCAGGAGTCAGTACGAGTGGATTCAAGGGAGTAATATAGCAGGCTAAAACTTACAGCGTCGACGTTGGGGAAGGGGTTCTTGGTCTTGCCATGCTCGGTCAGGACACCAGGAGCGATCTTGTAGACCTGGCTGACCAGCTTGAACATGGGGTCTTCGGGCAGCTTGCGGAGAGCGAACTCGCGCTGCGAGACGTAACGGGGGTCGGTCTTACGGAGGACAGCGTGACCGTATCCGGGAACGACTTGGCCGGCGTTCAGGGTGGACCACAGGTAGTCGGTGATGGCCTTGTCGCTGAGGTCGTTGCCAATGGCGGTCTTCATCTTGGTGAGCCAGTTAAGGACCTCCTGGTTGGCCCTGTTAAGGGTTGTTAGCACGCCGATCAAAATGACAGCTCAATATACAATATCGACTTACAATCCGTGGAGAGGACCAGCCAATCCGTTGAGACCAGCGGACAGAGAGAGCATGGGCGAGCTCAGAGCACTACCGACAAGGTGGGTAGTGTGGGCGCTGACGTTACCACCCTCGTGGTCGGAGTGGATGGTCAGGTACAGGCGCATCAGCTCAACGAAGTCCTTGTTGTCGCCGAAGCCGAGCTGGTTGGCCAAGTTGAAGGAGTAGTCCTTGTCCTTCTGGACGGCGGCAACCTTGCCGTCCTTGAAAACATTGCGGTAGATCTTGGCGGCAATGGTGGGCAGCTTAGCAATGAGGTCCATGGAGTCCTCGAAGGTGTAGTTCCAGTAGTCCTTCTTGTTGATACCCTTAGCGTAGGCCTTGGCGAAGGCGGACTCGTGCTCAAGAGCGGTCACGGCCAGAGAGAACTGGGCCATGGGGTGGAGAGTGCTGGGGCATCGGTCGATGAGCTCCTCAATGAACTTGGGGAGATCAGAGCGAGCAGCCCACTCGGCAGACAGGTCGCGGACCTGCTGCTCGGAGGGAACCTCACCGGTCAACAACAACCAGAAGAGACCTTCGGGAAGGGGCTCCTGGCCACCGGGAGCCTTGGGGAGAAGCTCCTGGCACTCAGGAATGGTGCGGCCTCTGAAACGGATACCCTCCTCGGAGTCAAGGACAGAGCCCTACACGGCGGGTTAGCTTAACAATCTCGTCATCGATCGTGAAGTTGTTATCACCCACCTCCCAAACGAGGGCCTTGATGCCACGGGCACCACCGTAGGCCTGGTCAAGGGTAACCTCGCCAATGACCTTGTTGCCGTGCTCCCTGTACAGATTCACCGTGGTTAGCAATTGTAGATTGCGGATGAAAAGAGGCGCGGGATAGGATATGCATACTTTCTGAGCTTCTTGACCTTCTCAAGCTCAGCGGGAAGGTTGTCGGCGAAGGTCTCCTTCAAGGACTGGAGTTCAAATCGGCGTTAGCAATTCATCCATCATTCATAAGGCATGGGATGCAACGGGAACAACAACAAACCTTGGCCTTGCTGGAGTAGCAGCGCAAGCCATTCAAGGCAGCGGACTGCACAGCCGGCTTCGAGGCGATGGAGGTAGAGCGAAGGGCAGAGGTTCCGAGTCTCAAGGTGGAAGCCATCTTGAATCAAACGGCTGTGGATGCGAAGTGGGAAAGGATGGATGAAGGTTGGATAGGAAAGGGGGTATAACGAGTAGAAGAGGTAAAAGAAGAAGTGTCCAACTTTTTCGGGGAGAAGCTCTTTTGCGGCCCTTTTTTTCCATCTGGCCGTACCAATACAACCGGTACACACATGGTACGGTAACTCCCGGCAACGAAGCGAGGCAATGGCTCGAGCGCGTACCGTACGGTAACGCTAGCCCCAACGCGGCCGGTGTCCCGAGTTTTTCGGCGGTCCTGAACTCCTAGGCTGCTGTCTTGCATGCATGTTGAGATTGATTCCTTACCCGCCAAATTCCGTTACCACGTCGTGACCGCTTCTAATCCTCTGGTAAATAAGAAGATAATAATAGCCTAATGAATGGTATATCTCTATAGTGTATTCTATACAGCTCAACAATTATCGTCCTACAGATTCTTGCGATATCGGTATGACTGTGTGATGACGATCGTGTCGGGATGATCCAGTTTTGTTGCTATTAACTGCTGTACAACCAACTTAACTAGGTAAGGTAATGACGTCGGCACATTGCCCATCCTGGTTGGCCCGGGCTTGTGCCGCCTTCCGAACATTATTGTTGAATGCCATGGTGAATTTTCAGGCGTCGTTCTTATCTGATCAGGCTATTTACATCTTTCAAATCAATAGCCTCCAAAAATCCCATGGTGCTGAGTATCCTTGTGGAACCAGGCGAGGATTCTCATACAATACACAGTCTAAATTGTATTTCCCCAGGGGGTACGCCAGCTAGGCCTGGTTACCTTATTCGACTCACCGAGTATCAAAACATCAAAATTCAGATACCCTGGCCTTTGTACCCCATACAATTCCATTTGGTGAAGTCAAAAAATGAGTTTGTTTTCATCTTCAATAACCATGATCATGTCTACGTGGCGTCGCCTTAATTTGAAACGGGTTGAAGCATAAAGCGGTTTCCTTTTGTCCTGGTATACTCCGTAGCACCGAGGCAATCGCCCCCTGCGCTCTCGCGATATTTCGGATCATTTGAACTCTGCTGGCATTGAGAGCTATCACTCGGTGCTATTATAATAATGTAGATTCTAGAAACTCGAAACAAAAAGCGGAAGAAAATCACCAATACTCCGCCCTACATGTACATAAAGACATTGAGATGTTGATGCTAACCAAATCGGGAAAGCAAAAGGACATCATGAACCAACATCTTAATAATCAGCCTTCTAGATGATCGAGTATAAACTCGAGTCCAGACGAGTACCATTCCGTTTTATCCAGACTGCAATTTATGAAAATGAAGAGGATAGCTGAGCGTAAACTCGTGTGCTTTAACTTCACAGGCAGCTGCAGAAGAGAATCATGGCTGTTATATCTAAACCGAGGCGACCGAGGTATAGCTCCATACCCTCTATAGGGGATATACACGGGTTTGTCAATTTATAAAGGTATTGAACTAGCGCTAGGCAATTGAAAACAATACTGTAAACTGGAGGATATACAGATAGCACCAGCCCTTTATCACATGACAAACGGCAAAAATCACTGTTGAGATACCAAGAATATATGTGGAGGGAGAGAGGGGGTAGATGCTATTCAAATCATTTACAGACATAGTATTTCAATGGCCTTTTTCCCAGATGCCAGATTAAGTAGAACCCACAGCATATTGGGTCTCTTTGAGATCATCAACACCTTCATAGCTACCCTATTAAATGCCAACGGTCTTGGTTAGTCTGCTTCAAACGAATGCTCATCATCTACAGAAAGGTGACACATCTTGATAGAATAATGAAATTGAACTGATTTCTCTCTCTTGTTTTCATTTATCTATATTTACTTATTTTTTTGTCTTGCTTCTTCAGCTGATAGTTTACTGTGAAAATTATATCATGTAGGTAGAATTACAGCAGGGTTCGAACTTGTTGCTATATTTGGCACGTTGTCTTGCATATTGTTGTCTTCGTCTTCGGTTCGCTATTCTTTAATACTGTCGTTTCCCATGACTTGTAAATATTCTCAGTCTCATCCATATCGAGTTACTTGAATATATACATAAGTCTTAACGAACACCAGTTATTTGGCTATATAGCAGTGAAGTTCCATAAAGTTAGGTACTTTATTCAAGGTAGAGTCTGCAATTCCCCACGAGGCAACTGGCCCCACCATGGCTATCTGGATGTGCTTGATGTCTACCTGACTTAGCCTCCTCGATATGGATGCTACTTTAAATTCATTTAAATAAGATATATTCCTATTACTAAACCAACACTACGCGACGATGTCTAACTAGTATCAAAAACCAGCTGTATTACCCCATTTAAATATCCATTCTGTAATTCCAGTATGTTTGAGTTGGCAGTGCGCCGCTATAAGTAGCAATCACATCTGACCGCAACAGCAAAAATTCTGGCAGAGTATGACTCATAATTAGTAGGTATCAATGTCGGAGGGACTCTGAGCTGAAACAACTAGATATTCTTATTCAAAGGAATCCCAGAGACACAAAAAAGAAGTGACAAAAAGAAAAAGTGGACCGCATGTAGGATTTCCTCTTCTAGGCTAGCGCGCAGCTGCACTTTTTTTTTCTGCCCTTCATCACCTGACCTCCGGCCGTTGTCCCTTTCTTTCTCTGATTTCTCCCTCTCCTCCTCAACAACCTCCATCATCCTCCTACCATCTCTTCTTCCCACTACGGGTCATCTGTACACCGTAAACCCACCATTTTCATCGCTCTTTTTCGTCGTCTCTCTGCAGATATTTCATTTTAGGTCGTACCCTGTACTGATACTCGTTCGCGAGTCGCAAAGCTCTGGGCCACTATCGCTTGGCTGTAGGCGGAAGGTGCCCCCTTGGTCGCCAGAGTGTGCTCGTGGAGTCCGTAGTGGCACGCCCACAGAAGTCCGCTTAAGAATCTTCAACTCCTTGAGGACCAGGATACAAGAGATATTCTTTTCTAGACAACATACTGGATCTCCCGGTAGAAGCGACTCGTTGGGAGTTGGGTACATTTCAGACACCTATTTAGTCCCTTTATTCGGGACGATAAAAAAAGCTTGCTTCCATCAAAATTGCGCTTTCCAGTACTTGATTTGATCTTTATTCATACCAACTCAAAAACAGCCATGTCGTCGGCTGTAGCAGAACTGGATAATTATCTCCAGTCCATGCTGGCCCTTAAGCCACCAGGTGTGTCGGGATCAAAAATCAACAGTATTACATCGCTTTGCACTGCCAATGTTCAGGTATGATACTCTTCCCGAGTGGACTATGGATTGTGAATCAAGCGGTTATGCTAACGTTTTGTCTTCATTCTCGCAGAACGAATCCGTCCTCATTCAAAAGATCTACACGCATTTCAAAAAGGCACCAGGCACACACAAGTTGGGCGTACTCTATGTCGTAGACTCTGTAACTCGACAGTGGGTAGATGCAGCGCGCAAGGCAGGCCAACCATCCGGTAGTGCTGCTCCTGATGGAACCTTCGCCGCTGGTGTTAACAGAGTGACCGAGCTGTTACCCGTCTTGATGACTGATATCATAAACAATGCTCCTGAAGATCAAAAGGTACGCTCTAGAAGAAATACGCAAAAAATCATCATATTATCACAGAACCTACGGGAATGCATAGGGCCAGTGAGACGCGGTGATTTCCAAATCTCACTACGGCCTCTTATAAGATCACTTCTACGTATCTCCCGCTATATATCCCCCACATCCTGCATAGAAACTGTGTCTTTTTTATGCTTTCCTAATCTCTCGTTGCGTTCTTTTGTGACGAATAGCTTAACTTACGTATTTGATCGTCTCTTGTATAGGAAAAAATCAGGAAACTGGTGGATATCTGGGAGCGTGGATACACCTTCCCTCCAGCCATGCTCACTTCCTTCAAGGAAAAATTAAACGCGCCTGCATCACACAGTAAGCAACCCCCTTGTACAACGATTATTACTTGTTACCCATATATCCGCGGGGCATAGTCCCTAAGTATGGAAGGGTAGCCGTTGATGGCTGAAAGATCTGGGAAGCGGAATCTGATGTATCACTAGATGTTGAATCCACCACCCCAGAAGGGTCTCCAGCACCAAATTACATCCCACTCGGAGGTCCAGCACCCCAGCAGCAGCAAGCAACAAATGGTGCCACTTCGACAACTCCTGCTCAATCCGCACCGGATACCTCCAGTATCTTGAAGGCTTTGGCAGACATGGCCAAGCAAAACACCGCCGCTCCAGCAGCTCCAGCAGTGCCTGCCCAGGCCAATCCTCTTAGTGCATTAAACCCACAGAGTACAGTCCCGCAGCCCGTGTCATCATCCGTAGACCAGGCTTCACACGCCCCGAACGGGCAGGCTGGTGTAAACCCTTATGCTGCCGGGGCTATGGCGACGCCGTTCGCGGCCCTGGGAGGTGTCGCTCAGAACCCGGCCTTGGTTCAACCTCAGAGCCAGAGTCACACTCCTAACCCACTGGCTGCTGCGCAAAACCCATTGGCTGCATTACTGCCACAGGCGACTGCAGCTCCCGCCCAACCGACTCCTACTGTAGCGCCGGATGCTCTGCAGCAACTGCAGCTACTGCAACTGCTAGCGGCACAGGGAATCCCGCAGGAACAGTGGGCCACAGCGCTGCAGATCCTCAGTCTGTCCAATGCCACCGGAATGGCACCTATGTCTGGGCAGGCTCCCGGCTTTAATCTACCGGGTCAGAGTGTCAACGCTTGGGGCCGTCCGGACTCTCAATCACGTGATATGGACCGGGACCGTGAAAGGGACTACATGCGTTCGCCCCCTGGTCAATATCGGCGCCGCTCCCGTTCCCCTGGTTGGGACAGACGTCGCGATGTGTCTCCTCCTCGTCGCCGCGATAGCCCCGTCTATGGCGAATACCATGGAGACTCACCAGGACGTAGGGGTGGAGATCCCCGCGATATTCGTGGCCGACGAGGCAATGACTATCGACAGCGCAGTCCTCCCGGTCGCAGACGTCGCTCTCCTAGTCCTCCTCGCAAGGACCCCAATCTGCCTCCACCCGGTCCGAAGTTTATTGAGTGGGATTACTCTATTGGTCAAGGAAACATTAAAGGTTCGTGCTCATTTGTTTTCTCTATATACGGTTTACAAGTATGCTCATATTCGTGATATAGTTTTGAGTAGGACTCTTTTCGTGGGCGGTGTCACGTAAGTTTTCACCAACAGCGGTTTCGATAACGTTATCTTGTTCTAACAGACTTGCAGGTCGTCCGAAGCTCATTTGCGCTCACTATTCGGCAAGTTTGGACTTGTTCAAACCTGCATCGTCAACATCGACAAACGCCATGCTTTCATCAAAATGATCAGTCGTCAAGACGCAATTCTTGCCCGGGATGGAATGGAATCCCACAAATCTGGAGAGATGCAGCTCAGAGTAAGTCATTTCAACATTGAGCATCCCGATTCATTTGAATTATCTAACAAATATTAGACTCGATGGGGTGTCGGATTTGGTCCCCGTGACTGCAGCGACTACCAGACGGGCATCAGTGTGATTCCTATCGAAAGACTTACTGAGGCCGACCGAAAGTGGATGCTCACTGCTGAATACGGTGGAACTGGGGGAAGGCCCATCGAAAGCGGTATGGTGGTTGAGGAGCCTGATATTGAAATCGGTGCCGGTGTCTCGTCGAAAGGTAAGTTTTCGATCCCTCTCGAGCCCTATTCAGATCATGATCGTGGCTAATCCTTTCTTAATAGCCATCAGCAGGCGTATTGCAACCGACACGGGGGGCAAGCGTGGGCCTGTGTCCTCTCGCACCCAGCAAGATCGTTTCCGTCGCCCAGAGCGCGACAATAATCCAGGTCCTGGTATGGGTGGCCAGGCCGATCGCGATATGCCTAGTGTCAACAATGTTGGCGTGCCACCTGCAGTGCCTGGATTTGGCTTCTCCTTCCCCGGGATGCCCATGTTCCCTCCTGGGTTCATGATGGGCGGAGCGCAGGCAGGGTCAAACACAGGCTCTGCACAACCACCACCCCCTGGTCAGGGCAGCTAAATTCGTCGCTCAAAAGTGCAGCCCACATAATGCATAAACTGGGATGCAACTGGAGTCATATTCGCCGCCATTCTATCACGATTTTGTTTTGATATGGTTTCATCTCTTTTTTTCTTTTATTTTTCGTTGTACAAATTCACTTTCACACCGGGAACTCGGCGTTTCAGCTACCATGTCCGCGGGAGGGAATGAGGCATGCTTGTATCATGTTGGAAGGTCCGTCAGACAAATTGACTGACCTTGGTTATTCTCGCATACGCTGCTTTACATCCTTATCGACTCTATATTTTTCCATGCACTACTTGCGGTGGCGGTTGCTATTATTCCGCTACAGCATCTACTAGTGGCATGGAGACTTTCTCTCAAACCCACGTCTTCTTTGTATGGTTTCTTTTTTTTTTTTTCTTTTTTTCTCGATTTCCCTTTTCGAAATTGTGTCTTCACATTCTGTTTCTGTACTTGGTATCGGTTTCAGCTTGGCTGGTATTGCTGGGCGGTTTTTTGTTTTTGTCGCATTCCCATCCAAAAATAACTAGTTACTCAGAGCAATAGCCTTTGCTCGGTTTTTCTCTTAGGCTTCGTTTTCTTTTTTTGTGAATACATTCCACTTCTGATTCTCTTTCTGTCCTATCAAAACGCTTAAGCTTCCCATCGTAGAGGAAATACAAAAACCCATCTCCAAAAGAGTTGGATATCGTGCGTTGAATTCGAGCCATAAATATTTCGTCTCATCGCTATCGTAGGTCATTGAACACACAAAAAAGAACACCCTAAGATGTCTACACATTTCCTTGTCCTCCTGTGTTGCGCCAGGCCAATAGATCATCTCTTATACGTACTCATTCATCCTGCAATAATTAGGGTTCGATTTTTTTTTTCTTTTTTTCCCCCCTTCATCTTATCTTTGTATACTCAGTCGTAGTTTAGCCGATACAATCTCATTCTCTATATTCGATATGAGAGTGGTCTTTTATGCATTCAAAGCCTTTGCGGCCTTGAAAGACTGTTCGAAATCAGCAATAATATCGTCGATATGCTCGGTTCCGACGGAGATACGGATGCCATCTTCGGTGACACCCGAGTCGAATTTCTCTTGTTCAGAGAGTTGTTCGTGGGTTGTCGACCAGGGGTGAATGGCAAGAGTCTTTGAATCGCCGACACTATATAAATTATTAGTACGGTAATCTCCTGGCCCTGGCTAGAGCAAACACATAACATACTTTGCCAAATTTGAAATCAGCTTGAAGCCATCAACAACCTGACTACCGGCAGCGGCCCCTCCCTTCACACCAAAAGACAAGACACCACCGAAGCCACGGGTCAAGAAACGCTTCGCTGTCTCGTGGCTGGGATGGTTTTCCAGGCCAGGGTAGGAGACCCAACTGACGTTCTCGTTCTTTTGGAGCCAGTCCACGAGGGCGGTGGCGTTGCTCGCATGGCGTTCAGCACGCAAGCTCAAGGTCTCGAGGCCCAATAGGAGCTGCTGCGCAGCGAATGGGTTGAGCGCAGTACCAAGATCACGAAGAATCTCAACACGGACACGGATAGCATACGAAACAGGCCCGAAGGTTTCCCAGAATCGCAGGCCATGGTAGCCTTCTGATGGCTCGACAAATTGAGGAAATCGTGCTGCGTTCTTACCCCAGTCAAATTTCCCGCTGTCGATAACAACACCACCGATAGTAGTACCATGTCCACCAATCCACTTGGTTGCACTGTGTACGACAATGTCAGCGCCGTGCTCGATAGGACGGCAGAAATATCCACCAGCCCCAAAGGTGTTGTCAACCTGTGGAAGCGGGTTAGTCGATAAAAATATTTCTTTTTTCCACTAGCGGCGAGGGAAGGATTGCGAGTTACTCACTACTAAGGGAACACCCTTTTCGTGGGCAACTTTAGCAATGGCCTCAAAGTCAGGCACATTGTAGCGAGGATTTCCGATACTTTCAACATAGACAGCCTTGGTACGATCATCGATGGCTGCAGCGATATCCTCGGGCCTTTCACCCGGAACAAACTTGGTAGTGATTCCCATTCGAGGGAAAAGGACCTTAAACTGATTGTATGTGCCACCATACAAGTTGGTGGTGGATATAATGTTGTCTCCGGCGTGGGCTAGAGCTGAGATGGCCATGAATTGAGCACCTTGTCCAGAAGATGCTGCGACGGCCGCAACACCGCCTTCCAATGCAGCGATACGCTTTTCGAATACGTCTACAGTGGGCTATTCAAAATGGTGATGCAATTAGAGAGCGAGTGGTAGATGTTTCGAAGTTTCAAATGTTGTACTCACATTTCCAATTCGACTGTAGATGTTTCCAAGCTCTTTGAGACCAAAGAGTCGTGCTCCGTGTGCGGAGTCATTGAAGGCATAAGACTAGATCAGCGTATAAAGTAAGCTTGTGTGCATCAGGATTAGAGAAAACAAGATAGGACGGACAGTAGTGGCATATATAGGCACGGCGCGGGAGTTTGTTGCAGCATCGGGTTCATGGCTCGATGATGGTCAGCCCAAGCTCTCCTCACAGGTAGCGAGAACGTACCCAGCATGAAGCTGAAGAGTCTCGAAACGAAGGTCCTGCTGTTCGGAAGACATGATTGATGACTCCGGCGGGTTTTGACTAGCGATTGATGCTGTTTTTATAAGAAATTACGGAAATTTCTGTGCCTAGCGAGCAGCAGGCTGAGGACTGATGTGGTTATAGAGGCAGAAGAGAGAGTCAGTCGATAGAGGATCGAGAAGAAGAATGAGGAATGAGTTGAGAAATCAACAGCCAAGGGGGAATAAGGGCGAAAGTCAATAGCGCCGGGGGGAGGGGTTTGGGATACAGAGATGGCGTGATCGAACGTGCGGGGGTGGAAGAGCGTCCTGAGGCATAAATTCTAAAGGCTGGCTTTGTCTAAGTCACGCCAAGTAAAAGAAAATGGAAATGGTGATGAAGCCATTGAAGATGATAGTGATGATAATATATGATGCTTAGATCTGGCCGAGTATATTTTCTGTGATATGCGGGGATAGTGGGGTTATGCTAGTTGAGAGGGAAATATATTTTGATATTAATCACATATACATACATGTGCAGCAACCCATCAAGTCTATTCATTCAAGTTGAATGACGAATGAATATAAATATAATAGATATCAAAGACTCGAGATTGCTATGAATGCAATATGAGATAATAAGACAGACGCGACGGACTGACTGAATTATAGACAAACCAAGACCACTCGGTACTTCAAATTCATGTGAAGAGATCTTCAACATATTTACTTCAATCATCCAAACAAGCCTTGCCAACATAATTAAACTATCGCAACACCATCCGAATTTGGCCAGCTAGAAGGTCTCCACCCTTCATCCGGTCTTTTTTTTCCTTCGCATCGACGCATCTTCGGTCTCCCCAGTGTTGCCTCGTTGTTCTGTGCCGAGGCTCGATCACAGGCTCAACACCACAACCGCCCTAATCAGGATTATAATTCAGGTAAAATGCAAGGCAATGACGCCAAAATGATCGTCTCAAGCAGGGAATACGAGCTACTCTCGGATAAGGGTCTGTAGATCCGTCCTGATTCTTTCATCTTCAGAGTATAAAAAGGTCAGGAGACTTTTTGCATCTAGCGGTCAAATTGGCTTTTTGTACTTCTTCTCTTCTCCCGTCTTTCTGGATTTCTGGATTTCTGAAGATCCAAAAAAAAAAAAAAAAGGGGGGGGGGGAAAGAATATTCAAGCGATTATTCGGTTGATTGTCTTGCTTTCAGGTGTTTACTGTCTGAATGTTCATTAAGCTCTAATCTAATCCCTAATCTCTAATTCAGTTTGAGTCAAATCAACAAGCCAAGGTCAGTTGATTCCAAGTCATCCTCCACGTCACAAGCCAGGAACAAGAGTTTGGTCTCGTGGCCGTCAATCAATCGTTCCTGCTCTTCAATCATCTGTCCTTCTTATATTCCTGCTGGCTGACGTTGGCTAATAATAGTATCTTCCGGCTGATCCAACTGTACAGGCTACATCAGGCATCTCTATTCTTTTTATTGCCTATCTACTCGCATCCTACCAGTGTATCGCTCATTCTACCTTCAAAAAGAGTGTCTTGGATAAAGAGATTATTCAAAATAATATCATATTCATCATGGCTTTTACTCTCCCTACCTATGCCAGGGCCACTCTGCGGGTGATACAGGCCATTTTTGGCATCATTGTCCTTGGATTGACCGCATACAGTATGTCTCCCTGACTCTACACTAAATAAAACTGCGCAGTTCCTGACACAGAACAGTGGTCAGCTTTTTCAATTTCAGCCCGACTGTCAACTTCATGCTCTTTAATGGCGTCTGGACACCCTTTTTTGCAGTCCCCTTCCTCGCCGTGGCGCCGATGTACTTCCCCAGCGTGGCACAACGCATTGTTGTCCTGGCAGCTGAAGTAATCACCATGATCTTTTGGTTCGCAGGCTTTATTGCCTTGGCCACTCTCCTGCCCTCGCCTCAATACTGCTACGATGCCTGCAACTCGGCACAGGCAGCCGTGGTATTCGGCGCATTGGAATGGTATGACGGTCTATACCGGGTCCCCTCTGATGGAAGAAAAATATGACTAACTGGGATGAAATAGGGCACTCTTTGCCGCAACTACTGGTATAGCTGTCATGGGCCTCCTGGACAGCAACAGTACCAAACCTGCTCCTCAGGCGCAGGCGTCAAACACAAATAACCCTGACGTGGAAATGACTGCCGCGGCCCCGTAGAGCTGCCTGCTATAATTCCACACCCGTGGACGCCATTTTAGCAGTTGGATATCAGACCTTTTTCTCACTCGATTTACTCCTGACGTCATGCCCTCAGCCCTATCTATCTATGATAATAAATTGGCGAGCATACCCTATATCTGATACGAACACGGTTAATTCAACATGGTGATGGCCGATGTCATGTGATGATTTGCTATATGTTGCTGTTTGACACCTAAACGAGATACCCGGTTCACGATGACATACTATACTACAGATAATTCCGAGCATAAGGATGTTGTTGCTTGCTCTTGTTTTTCTTTCTTTCTTTCTTTCTTTCTTTTTTTTTTGGGACACTCATTTATGTGCCTGTCTTAGATAGTCTAATATCATGAAAACGGATACCCCATATTCTACATTCCATGACACATACAAAATATCATATTAGTGTTATTGATTCCATGAGTTTTGAAGCCGTGTTGGATTGATAGTATATGATTCATGATGCTGAATAAGAAACATTTGCCACTTCTTATCTTGAGTTTTGCTTTACTTGATTTTCCCACCGACTGAATGTAACGTGAAGAAATGGCATGACATGAAGATTTATTAATAATGACATTGGTCAATATCGACAAAAAGGATGCAAAATATAATATAGTAATATAGTAGTGCCTATCTATTTATCTATCTAATCACATAGATATAAATAATATCAATGAATAAAATAGAACGATGGATTCAATGCGGGATAATTTGGAAACATTCTAGAAAACCAACGCGTTGTGTTCTCCGACTGTATCCGTCGAGAAGAACAGAAATTTTCTGTACCGCAGCCGGTTCGGTCACTTCCGACAGAGTTTTTCTTTGCTTTTTTTTGCCTCCACGATCAGATTGCTATTATTGTTATTATTATGAGGATTGAGATTCAATCGTTCATAATTTCTTGCCACGGTACTGTTACATAGCAGCAGAATATAGTTTCGAGCAATAAGAATGCAATCAATTCCATCATGATTCTATAGCCGACTTGAGAAAAAAAAAAAAAAAAAAAAAAAAACTCCGCCATCCCAGACTCCATCTACGGCCCACATTGACCGCGATCATCGAACGGTGTTACTGCGAATGAGTAAAGACTCGCGAGCCCTTGGCGGGTGCCATCCGTGGATAATTTAATTCCTACCCAGGAGAACAACCCCAGTTTGGTGGACTCCTCGAGGGCGAACTCGAGGGAAGAAAAAAAATCATTACATATTCTTACATTGGCTCAGCAGCCAACACGCCCTAAGGCCCAAAGGAAGGAGATAATTTAGTACACGGTGCTATAATTCTGTTTCTTCTCTTCCTCTCTTCTTCTTCTTCTTCCTGGTATCGTTCTCTTTACATAATAGGGTATTCTAATCGAATCGATCTATATGCATCTTGTCATAATCTTCTCACCATTCCATTGATTTGCTAGCCCATTGGCCCAGATAGTATCCAAGTCCTCCAAGTCTTACAGACTGTGTCGATCGGTGTTCGATTTCTCCACAGCAAGAGAGGAGAAAGGGAGAGGGGAAAAGCCTGCTGCAGTGCTGTCAGCTAGCAGAAGCAGTCCTACTGTTACCTAGGTGGTTGAGTCGCGTGTGGTGGAGTCGGCCGTGCTGACGACGGGACGGACGCTATCTTTCGCCTCTCGACTCTTCTTGAGATCGGCAATTGTCTTTGGACTTCCTAACACACTCGCCCATTCCTACATAACCCGTCTCCTCTACCTACAGCATCTGGGTTTACTCTCGAGGGTCGAACATGGACCCAAAGTACGAGACCACCAGTACTGCGCCAAAGGTTGCTGAAAAGGGCAACATGACAACCGAAGACCCCATCCAACTCAACCCCCATGCAAACTTCAACTCTCTGGATCCGAACGATGTGGACTGTGAGAAGCATGGAGCCAGTCGCGAATCCAATCCGCTGCCGGACTTGAAGCGGAAGCTCAAGAGCAGACATCTGCAGATGATTGCTATCGGTCAGTTTTAAAAAATTTCTTCCTTTGAGGGAAACGGAAAGAGAACTTCTCAGAAGCAGGTTGCTAACTCTTCTCCAGGTGGTACAATCGGTACCGGTCTTTTTATCAGTAGCGGAACTGCTATTGCCCACGCGGGCCCCGTTGGTGCCCTCATCGCATACCTCTTCGTCGGCTCGATCGTCTACTCGGTAATGATTTCTCTGGGAGAGGTTGCGACGTATATCCCGATTCCCGGGGCCTTTACATCATACGCTGCACGATTAATCGACCCTAGCCTGGGTTTTGCGATGGGCTGGATTTATTGGTTCTCCTGGGCCAGCACGTTCGCATTGGAACTGACTGCGACTGGTTTGATCATTCAGTACTGGGATGAATCAATTAACATTGCCATCTTCATTGCAATTTTCTTGGTCGTGATCACTCTCCTTAACTTCTTACCTGTCAGCTTCTATGGCGAGATAGAGTTTTGGTTTTCCAGTATCAAAGTGCTCACAGTTGTTGGGTTTATGATCTTTGCCATTTGTGTTGATGCAGGCGTTAGCCACCAGGGCTACCTTGGATTCCGGTACTGGGTGCACCCAGGCGCCTTTGCCCCATATCTCCTTGATGATTCAGACCCAAGGGCTAAGTTTGTTGGCTTTTGGGCTGTTCTTATCCAGGCTGGATTCTCCTACCAGGGCACAGAATTAGTCGGCATTGCGGCAGGTGAAACTGAAAATCCCCGCAAGACGGTCCCGTCAGCAATCCGCAAGACTTTCTACCGTATCTTGTTCTTCTTTGTCTTGACCATCTTCTTTATTGGCATTGTGGTGCCTTACACCAACGAGGACCTCCTTTCTGATGGCAACGACGCCAATTCCTCGCCATTCGTCATTGCGGCAAAACTGGCGGGTGTCAAGGTGCTCCCCAGTATCATCAATGCGGTCTTGTTGACGGTAGTGCTCTCGGCAGCCAACTCCAACGTGTACAGCGGTAGCCGTATCCTGATCGGTTTGGCGCAAGAAGGATTTGCTCCTCGTTGGTTCAAGAAGACGACCAAGGGTGGAGTGCCATACTTCAGTGTTGCGTTTACTGCAATGTTTGGCCTGCTTGGGTTCATGAATGTGTCTAATGCGGGTAGCACCGTGTTCAACTGGTTGCTCAACATCTCCGGTGTCGCGGGCTTCATCACCTGGGGCTCATTGAATGCCTGCCACCTGGCCTTTATGCGGGCTCTCAAGGCTCGCGACATCTCTCGCGATCTTCTTCCGTACAAAGCCATGTGGCAACCGTGGTACGCCTGGTACGGACTGTTCTTCAACGTCCTGATCGTTTTGACCCAGGGGTTCACTTCCTTCATCCCGTCATTCAGCGTGACGGACTTTTTCATCGCTTACCTCAGTTTGATCCTTTTCGTGGTTCTCTACATCGGCCACAAGATCATCTTCCGACCAGCATTTGTCCACCCGCTTGAGGCAGATCTCGACACTGGCCGTATTCCATATGAAGATAATGAATCATGGGAAACCTCGACTCCACAAACAGCGTGGTACGAGAAGGCCTGGCGCTGGATGAAGAGATAAGCAGATTTTCGCTTATCTTTCTGCCTTTCTTTTTAGTTTCTCAAATGCCCTGATAGGGTAAGCATATAGATAATTTTGCATGGGTTGAATTAGTTTGAAGGGATGTTATGAACTTTTTGTATAGCATGTGATTTGGAATTGCAGCATGTGGCACGGAGTTGGGTTTCGTTTTTCTTCATCTTTGTCTTCTATTCTTGACAATAAATATCACATCTCCCTTTCCAAGAAAGTTTCCCAAAGCATTCAATGAAGTGGTCACCTAGACACCGTTTTCAAAGGTAACTACAGTCGGTGGTTGTTGGCTGAAGCTAGAACGCCACCCAGTCATCGGGATATAAACGGTTCACGTGGCAGACTGCAGATATCATCAGACTACTGAATCTTCACATGAAACCCGCACAGTTCAACCCCCAAAGCTTAGAGTCTCTGGATGTATCATTTGTTGGGAAGAAGCATGTGAAGACATGGGGATTCTATGGGCCAACTTTTGATGCTGGCCGGGCGCATTCTATGCCATGGATATTATGGATCACAAGGAAATTCTCTGGATAAACAGGGTTGACCCCCAGCAGATGCACGTCATTTCTGATAAACTTGGTCTGTACGCCATCTGCCAGTTTGTCGATAAGGTATTTTCCTAGATTTTCTTGTCTCATATATATATCTATACTATTACTCCTCTATCAATACCACCAGCAAGTCCCTGATTTCTGGGGAAGGAATCCAAGTGCCCAACCGCATGGAGAAGACATGGAGTATTTTATGGTTTCATCCTCCAACTAACTCGAACTAGAAGTGGTTCTCCGATGCATCTCTGCGCCAATAATTGAACCATGTATGTCTGCAACTTTACCCAAAAAGCATCCCAAATCCGGCCTCGGTTTGTCCGAAGATGCTAGTACTGCATATCCTTAGCTTGTATGGAGTTGGAGCTATCACGAGGTTTTGATCTTGCCTCCTGATCCCTCCTCCCCTCCCCCCCGCAGTCTGCAAATTGATCTCGGAAATCCTGGGGATACATAAATTTGTGACTTATTCAAAGTCCATATAGTAGACAGTAGACACACATGCAAGATCACTGCCTGTATAGAAGGAATAATAAAAACAGCAGTAATAGCAGTAACGTGGTTGGAGGTTTTGCGGTCTGCCGAGGTTCGTTGATTGTTGACTGTGCCTGGTCGGCCCGGCAGGAAAGGATAATGAGTTGACCTGCTTGCAGCACCTCTTCGCCTCCCGGGTTAATCTCCATTTGGGGTTATTGATTCCCTGCACTTCTTATTCTTCTTGTCCTGCTCCATCATTCTTTTTCTGTTCATCTTTTTTTTTCTTCTTCGTTTTTGCCCGTGGTCCTTTTTCTCGGCCTGATTGGTCTTCGTCTCTTTTTTCATCCTTGATTAAAATTGGAATGCTGTGCATCTAAACTTGTCTATGTTTACCTAACGTTGTACTTTTTTTTTTTTATATTTTATCTTCTTTTCTAACCCCCTCTGATTTCAGGATTCGTGACAACTGTATGTTCCTCCTATCGTTTCCCAGTGGCTTTTCCTGTTGATATATATATATATATCCTTACTGCCTATAGAATAATCCGCGCGCTATGTTTTTCTCACAACCTCCCACCCATATCGCTCGCGCGAACGAGCTTAAAGAAGAGCCTCCCAAGGGTACTCCCTATTGTGTTGGCTTGCCAGGAACTGAGAAATCGGGCCGGAGCAGAGTATATCGGGTTTGGAATTCGCAGAAAGAGCTTATGAAAACACTAGACCCCGAAGTATGCTGTACCTGAACCTCTGTTCCGCCTCCGGTACTGACGTCTGTTGTCTTCCAGGTCACCACGGCCCACGATATATTTGAGTCGAGCGTCAAGCGACACCCGAAGAACCATTGCCTCGGATGGCGTCCGTATAACCCGACGACCAAGACTTGGGGTCTGTACGAGTGGATGGACTACCAGACGGTCCAAAAGCGACGCACGGAATTTGGTGCTGGTTTGGTGGAGCTGCACAATAAGCATGGATGCGGCCGCCCTGGTCCGTATGGAGTTGGTCTCTGGTGTCAGAACCGACCGGAGTGGCAGATCACCGGTATGTAGTACTCGTGGAGTGGAAGATGGAATCTTACCCATTTTCGCGTTTCTGGGCGACTACTAATTCGTTACCTGCAGACCTCGCATGCATGTCCCAGTCTCTGTATTCCGTCTCGATCTACGATGTCCTTGCGTCGGACGCTACAGAGTACATAATTAACCACGCCGAACTGAGTTGCGTCGTTACCTCTTTGCCGCATATTCCCACCCTGCTCAAGCTCAAGCCCGCGTTGCCCAATTTGAAAATCATCGTCAGTATGGATCCTTTGGATGGCGGTGAGCCGGCCGGTCAGTCGAAACGTACTCTTTTGGAATCTGTCGCTGCTGGGCTTGATGTTGCCATCTACTCGATGGACCAGGTTGAAGAGTTGGGAGCGTCATCAAATCGGCCTTGCAATCCCCCCTCACCTTCGAGCGTCATCACCATCAACTACACATCCGGCACCACAGGTCCTCCAAAGGGTGTGGTGCTGACCCACGAGAATGCAGTCGCGGCGACTTGTGGTGGTCTCATCAATGTCCAGTATACATCAGGCGATACTATGCTCTCGTATCTTCCACTGGCCCATATCTTCGCTCGCATGACGGAACACACCGCTTTCTGGGCCGGTGCTCGGATTGGTTATTTCCATGGAAACATCCTAGAGTTGGTTGATGATCTGAAACTGCTAAAGCCTACTGGGTTTATGTCAGTCCCTCGTCTCTACAGCCGTTTCGGAAATGCCATTCGTGCTGCTACTGTTGAGCAGCCGGGCTTCAAGGGTGCCCTTTCGAAGCACATTATTGCGACCAAGACAGCCAATTTGAAAGACAAGTCCACCGTGAAGCATGCGGTCTACGATCGAATCTGGGCTAAAAAGGTCGCCGCTGCACTGGGTTTGGAGCGGGCCAAGTCTTTGGTTTCGGGCTCCGCGCCCCTTGACCCTTCGCTGCACAATTTCCTGAGAGTTGTTCTTGGGGTTGATGTGTACCAGGGTTACGGATTGACGGAGACATACGCCATGGCCACCGTGCAGTCCTCCAAGGATCTCACTGCTGGTAACTGTGGTCGCCTCGCTCCTTGCACGGAAGCCTGTCTGGAGTCCATTCCAGACATGGAGTACTCGGTCAATGACAGCCCCTTCCCACGAGGTGAATTGTTGCTTCGTGGCACCAATGTTTTCCAGGAGTATTTCAAGAACCCCGAGGAGACCAGTAAGGCGATGACCGAGGATGGATGGTTCCGCACTGGTGATGTCTGCACAGTGGATAATATGGGCCGTTTCATCATTATCGATCGCAGGAAGAACGTTCTCAAGCTGGCCCAGGGAGAGTACATCTCCCCAGAAAGGTTGGAAGGCGTTTATCTGTCGGAGCTGGGTTACTTCGCCCAGGGCTATATCCATGGTGACAGTGTCCAGACATTCCTGGTAGCTATCTTTGGTGTCCAGCCTGACATGTTTGCTCCGTTTGCCAGCAAGGTCCTTGGCCAGACCATCAGTCCGACGGATATTGACGCCATCAAGGCGGCAGCTAGCGATGACAAGATTCGCAAAGCTGTCTTAAAGGATCTTGAACGGGTAGCACGCAAGCACAAACTTGCAGGGTACGAGAAGGTCAAGAACTGTTCCATCATGGTTGAGCCGTTCACAGTTGAGAACAACCTGTTGACTCCAACGTAAGTGCTTTCTTTCTAACTTTCCCAAAATATTTGGAGTGTATCGCTCGTTGGGCTGGCATTGCTAACTCTTTAATAGATTGAAATTGAAGCGCCCTCCCACCACAAAGAAGTACCGCCAACTCCTCGATGACCTTTATGCTCAGGCCATCGAAGAAGAGTCTGCCCCCAAGGCCAAGCTATAGATTAACCCCTTCGTTTCTTGTACAGATTTACCTTCGGTCATTGATTCTTTTTTGTCTTTGTTTTATGGGTTTTCTGAACTTGGTGGGACATTGAAAGCTGCCCTCAAGTTATGTACATACAATTAGGAACTCCCAAAATGTGTAAGATCTGGGAGAATCCCCCTCCCTCAAAGAGTGTAGAGTATTATTAACGCTACATTTATATGATTATTGCATTTGTAGCATATGTCGATTACCGATTATCAGTTTATGCTAAGTAAACATGTCTTTGTTTCCTTGCCCTCCGCCCCTCTCTTTTCCCTTTTTGTTTGTGCCTTATCCCACCCACCGTCAACCTGTTGAATGCTTCCAAACACCCAATGTCCTTTCCTTCTCAGTTAAAACTCCCTGGGACTTGTTGAATTTCGGTCAATCTGGGTTCCGTTTCTTCTCCCCCCAACCAAGTTTACGGAGCTCAGCCATCTACGAACCTCACAAACGGCATGGCCTCTTCTTCTTGCCTTGGCGATTTCCAGGAAAATACCGTTCACCACATCAGTGATGAGGAAACTCTTTTTGATATTCTGGCAAAGCCAATCGCCACTCCTCCTGCGTCAGATTGGAGTGACCTTTCCATCCACGACGGTGCCGGATCTGATGAAGGGGATACCTTCAAATATGAATGTACTGAATGTCGAATTGTTTGCGCCAACATTGCAGAGCTGTGCTCTCATCTTTTGAAGGAAAACTCAGCGCATGTCGTATGCCCAGATTGTTTAAAGGAGTTTTATGGAAGCAGGGAGGAAAAGGAAGAAAAGAAGAAGGCGCATCTAATCGAGGTCAGTAGATGACACCCCCCCTTCTTTTTTTTAATTTATTTTTTTAATACATTTTTTCTTATATTGAAGTTCTGATTCTTTCTAATTACTTTTGGTCAAGCAGCACGAAGAGCAGAAAAGGCGGAATTTCCACGATGATTCCCAGGGCCAGAACGATCATCTGCAAAATAAGTTCTCCTCATCAACTACACCCGCTGGTGTCCTCTACGAGACCAAAAGCGATGAACAAGATGATGCTAAAGCAACAGCCTTGATGTCTGATAAGCTGACGAGTGGTCACGAAAATGGGAGCATCTCAACCACTCAGGATGAGGAATTATATACCGAGGGCAATAGATCCCCAAGGGATGACAAGGATCATGCAGTCAGCGAGGGTACTTACGATGCGGACAATAGCAGATCATCGAGTGATGAGTCTGATGAGAATACTGAGCACAGTACCGGGGTCACGGCAAGTCAACCAGGAACAAATACCACCAATCGACAACAATCTACTAGAAGCAAAAGCCTTACTTGCTTTCCTTATTACTACTGGGAGCCGGACACTTTTTATGCACAGCTCAGCAATCTCAACGTCGAAAGACTGAAGCGCGAAAGAAAGCAGGAGATGATGTGGTTGAGGGGTTTCGAGGGCGCTTGAATTGAAATAGCTTTTGCATCATGAATGATGAGTGGAAGCCATGGGACTTCATACACGTCTAAGAGGTTAATAGATTCAAATTCAGGTGTAGTTTCTATGGGACTTGAGCAAAAATAGACAAGACTATAAGAGAAACAAAGAATTAGATCTAAGCAAAGATCACGGAATAGCTGAGCCCAAAGTACCTTAGGTTATTAGGGCTAACTAGATGCAGAGTATAATCATGAGGGTGCCAGAAATAGAAAAGAGAAAGAACCCCCAATAATCATTATACTGCCAGATTTGATTCAATATCTTGCTCCCATACAGCAATCATCATGATAATTTTGACTGTTATGCAGGTACAGGTTGTTTATTGTGTGTATGTATGCACTAGATACATGGCGGATATCAGGGGGTCAAATTCACAGTGTAATTTTGTATATTACTATGGCAAAACTACTAAGCCATCAGATATGTGATTTGCACCTGACTGTAAAATTTACTGTTTATATAAGTATTAGCTAAATTACTATTAGATTACTACTATTCTACTGCTAGTAGAATCCCTTATCTACTATCTAAGCTATCTATCTAACTTACTTAGCTTTACTACTTATAGCTACTAGTCCTAAGCACTATATAGAGGTATAAGTTATACTTAGGTATTATATATAGGGCCTATATAACTAGGCAGAATCCTAAATACTAAAATACTAAATACTAATACTAATACTAGTAAAAATAGTATACCTAAACTCCTTATAGAATAATAGGATTATTCTACTTACCTTCCTCTAGATCTAAATTAATTAGATTTATATAATTACCTCTATCCTCTAGGTCTAAGTTTATAGGCCTAGAGGCTTTCCTAGGTACTAGTAATAGTCCCTATCCTATCCTAACCCTATTACTAGGTATTTAACTACTCTATTCCTTAACTAGTTCTATCTAATTCTTATTATATATAGAGTAGCTAATTACCTAGTTAGACTATTTATAGTTAGTATATACTCTACTAAATATATCTAGAATATAGTAATATTTAGTAAAGGGATATAGACCTTATCTAAGGTAGTACTTATAATAAGGCTAGGCTAGTATTACCCCTTATAATTATATAAGAAGGGTATTAATATATAAAGGCTAGTATTACTATATTTATAATACCCTTATATTACTATATATAAAAGGAATATCCTACCTATTATAGGTAAGTAATACCTTACCTTTAAATATATAAATATAGTTATATAGTAGCTATTATCCTATAAGAAGGACTAGATATTAATTAGGGGGGGTCTATTTATATAGCCTATAGAAAAGACCTTCTAGAGTTATTATAGATATATAGGAGGTATAAGGATAATTACTATTATTATTCCTATCTTATATAAATTAGAATATTAGTATATAATATTAAAATTAGATTATAGGATAGGAATAGCTTAAAATATAATATATATAATATAATATATAATAATCTTAAAGAGAGAGAGAGAGAGAAGAAGAAGAAGAAAGAGAAGAGAGAAAAAAGAGGAAGAGAAGGAGGGAAAGAATAATACTACTTAATTAAGATTAGCTAGAAGGGAGAGGATAAATATAATAAATATTTACTCTTTAAGAATCCTATATAATTAATTATAAAGAATTATTATTAATTACTAAATAAGCTCTTAATCTACTTCTTCCTACCTAATATATCTACTATATTAGTGTGTCACATGAGTCGAGTTTACTCATGAGTAACGAGTAGAGTTCGAGTAATGAGGCGAGTTTGAGTTGAGATTCAGGACTCATAATATGAGTTAAGTTAAGATTTAGGACTCATACTATAAGTTCGAGCTCTAAATATTTTAAAACTCTACTCATAATACCAAAAATACACATATTTTATATGGGGGAGGCTTGAAAATACAGTAAAATACAGTAAAAATACAGACTCTTACTCTACTCTTACTCTACTCTTACTCTTCTTAGCATGAGTTCAAGTCCTAAACCCTAACTCTACTCATGAGTTTAAGTCCTACCTTCTAACTCAACTCGCGAGTCGAGTCCTAAATCTCTACTCAAACTCGACTCGTGTGACACGCTATACTATATAATTAGTTAATAAGATCTAAGAAAGCTTATATAATAATAGCTTCTCTCTAGCTTATATAAGCTCTATCTCTTTAATAGTAGTATTTAATAAAGCTCCTTCCCTTTCCTTTCTATAGATCTTATTAATAATTACCTTCTAGTAGCTAAAAAGGACCTAGTCTTTAGCTATTAGATACTAAGATATACTATATAATAGTGTGTCACATGAGTTGAGTCTACTCATAAGTAATGAGTAGAGTTTGAGTAATGAGGCAAGTTTGAGTTAAGATTTAGGACTTATCTTAGTATATAAGTAAAACTCATGAGTTTTAAGTAATGAGTTTAAGTCAATAGATTAGACTTAAAAACTCATAGATTAATTACCTATTATAGAATCTGGCCTAAAAAGGAATAGTTAATATAGAGGTTATATTACTATATATCATATATATAATAGGCTATGCTAATAGAGCCTCTATTAACCTACCTATACTATATAAATAGAAATATAATGCTTTATATTAGGTACCTAGCTTAGTTAGTATTATAATACTGTTATAGTCTGTATTACACTAGTCTATTTTAGGATAAATAAGTTAAACTTATAAGTAATAAGTAGAGTTTAAGTAATAAGGTAAGTTTAAGTTTAGATTTAGGACTTATCTTAGTATATAAGTAAAACTCATGAGTTTTAAGTAATGAGTTTAAGTCCTACCTTCCAACTCAACTCGCGAGTTGAGTCCTAAATCTCTACTCAAACTTGACTCATGTGACACGCTACTATATAAGCTCTCTAAGGTCTAGATAGATAGCTAACTATCTAGTCTATAAACCTATTCCCTCTATAGCTTTAGTATAGTTTAGATTATATAAGAGAGCTAGTATATCTATAGGGCTATATTAGAAGAAGATAGGAGACTACTAATACCTAAGGTTAAGTCTAGAATAGGAGATTAAGGTAGATTATAATAATAATTAATAGATTAAGAGTCCTTATATAAAGGACTGCTATAAGTAGTGTGTCACATGAGTCGAGTCTACTCATAAGTAATGAGTAGAGTTTAAGTAATGAGGCAAGTTTGAGTTCAGATTTAGGACTTATCTTAGCATATAAGTAAAACTCATGAGTTTTAAGTAATAAGTTTAAGTCAATAGATCAGACTTAAAAACTTATAGATTAATTGCCTATTATAGAATGTGGCCTAAAAAGGAATAGTTAATACAGATATTATATTACTATATATTATATATATAATAGGCTATGCTAATAGAGGCTCTACCAGGGTCTCTACTCTCTACTCTCTAGAATCTTAACTCTTAAAGGTTATATATAAATATTATATTATTATAAGTAGATTTATATATAAAATAATAAGATTTAATTAGTTATAAACTAATAAAACTATCTATAGGTAAGAGCCACCTATAATTAAGAGGGAAAAAGCTAATGTAATCTACTTAAAATAAAATAAAAAAAAACTACCATAATGAGAACCAGAAATTATAAACTAAAAATATAGAATATTAGAAACCTATAGAATTATTAATTTTATCTAGTAACTTCCAATCTAATGGACCTTTAGTATAAATAGTAAGCCTATAATATAGGCCTTTAAAGAGAACCTTAATAAAAGCATTACCTATAAGAATATCTTTTTTATCTATACTATCATACTCTTCTTTAGATACCCTTAAAATTATATTATCCTTATTATAGACCTAGATCCTAATATTAAAACTCTAGGAGCTATTATATCTAGTATCTATACCACCTTCCATAAATAGTTAAGGATTTAACTAAGCTATTATATTAGGAATAGCCTTCTTCATATTCTTTATCACCTAGTTATTATTAAAGGAATTATAAACAGTATACTTATAGATTTTAGTAATATAAGTTTAACCTAAGTATATAATATAGCCTTTAGATTACTTATATAATAGATCTAATAGGGGGGAGTTAAATAAATAAACATTCTAATATAAGTCTTAGAGGTTTAATCCTATAGAGTTAATATAATAGGAGTATACTAGCACTATTATTTTATTAGGCTTAGTTATAAAACTAGATAAAAGCTCCTCACACTAACTAGAGTTAAGTAATAAATAGTAAATACTATAGTTAATACCATAGAGGTAAAGTACTGATGTAATAAAAAATTACTAGATAGAAGATATATACTAGATTATTAATTTCTCTAGTATAGGCTGCTTAAAGAGTTCTTACTAGATAATACTTAAGAGAGCTTATAGTTTTAATAAGCCCTAGAGAAGGTATATAAGTGTGTTAAGATCTAAAATATCTATTACCTTATCTAGGACTTGCCATTTTTACTTAGGCTTAGTTTTATCTTTAGATACTAGGGGGTTATTATTATCTAATTAGGGAGTAGAGGGGCTGTTAGTAGAGGCTCTATCAGCCTAGTCTTTAATATCTATAGCTTTTTACTTCTCCTTATCCTTTTTAAGTTATACATTCTTTATCTTATTATTATAAATCTGATTCTTAGCTAGCATAGCCCTTTTAATCTAAAGCTTTAGTAGAATCTTCTAATAAGCCTTTTATATAAGATTAATATTATCTTTAGCCTTAATAAAATAGTGATTATAATATATCCACACCTAGGTTATTACTAGTATAAGTTTATGGTATTTACTTATATTCTAGATAAGGCAGCCATTTAGAAGTTTAGTAACTATCTTTCTTATAATCTACTTAGACTATAAATTATACTATTACTACTCCTTATTAATTAAACTAACTTCTAATACCTTATATAGGGTTAGTGGAATTAAGTTACTGACTATTAGTCCTATATAAAATAGGATATAGGATAAGAGTATATACTAAATCAGTATATATTACTAAATCTTAGATAAGATTTTACCTACCCTAAAGCTAGTTAGGTTAACTTCTTTACTATTCTATAAAAAATAATCTAGAGCCTCTAGGGCTAGGTAAAGTTTAATCTTTAGGTTATTATCTGGGAGGGTAAATAGGTTAAGGGTCTTAGGCGCATTATATCTAGTATATAGGTTATTATTTAACTAGGGGATTAAGAAATGCTATAGACCATAGAAGTCTAGGAGGGAATTAAAGATAGGGGTAGTAGTAATTAATAGGTAAAAGTCTAGCTTTAGCCAGCTAATAGTAGTTATAGTTTTAGTATCCTTATTTCTTAGTATATAGGCCTTATCTAAGATAACCATATAGAATAGACCTTCTAGTGAGTATAAGAAATTAGGACTTATTATAGAGGGGTAGGAGCCCTTTACTATACCAGCCTAATCTATATACTTCATAATACCATTGCGCGTGCTAAATATTTAGTATAAGGTTAGAATAATAACGCGCTAGTTAGATAAATATCTATTAAAAATATTATAGTCTCTTATTAGATCCTTAATCATCTTATCTAATATCTCATTTTTAGTATTTATTCTAGCATCTCTAAAGTAGATTAGGATTTTAAACTTACTAGACATTTTCCTTAACTCATTTACCTATTAGAAAATAAGATATAGAGGTATAATAGCTAGGGTAGGTTTCACTCCTAGCTAAGGTCTTAGCCCTTTCTAAAAATTATTAATCTGCTATAGAAATGATTAGCTTATAAAAATAGTTATAGAGAGGGGGCTAGTAGAGGCTCTATTAGGGGCCACTTATAGATAGTAGAAATCCACCTATTATCTATATTTTACTAAGTCTAATAAGGTTAGTAAGGATTCCACCCTATAGAAGGGGATTATATACTATTTTATAAAGCATACTAATAGTATATAGCTACTAAAATTTCAGTATAGTAGAGGGCCTCATGCCTATAATCTTAGGAGTGGCTATATTCTTAATATCTAAGTTATATTTAATATATTCTATATCTTCTCTCTAGAAAATTTCTAAGTTAAACTATAACTAATATTACTTAAAGGCATCAACAACTTCCTAAGTAGGTATAATAAGTTTAGGGTAATTTAGAATCTTAGTAAGCTTCCTACTAGTTATTATATTAGTACTAAGGTTAGCTAGCTCTATTACTATAAGACTTTTATTAAATTCCAGTTTATTAGAGGCCAGACTTTTAGAGGGGTAGTAAATTAAGCTAGTTAGAATTTAAGTCTAGAGATATTCCTTATAAATCTTATCCCTTACTACCTTATCTAGACTCTACTCTATAAAAGTATTCTATAGTAATAAGAAATCTTCTTTAAGCTTTATTATTAGGTTCTTTATTAGGACATAGTTAGGGATAGAGTTAGTATAGTTAAGGGTATAAGTAATAAACACATGCTGCCACTACTTATTAGATAAATTAAATATATTTAACCTATGCTTTAGGCAGTATCTCTTAAGGGGGGTTAGGAGTTCTAACTCCTATATAATAGAGTTAGTTTTAGTCTCTATAGGATGGTCATCTAATTTTTAGCTATTAAAAGTTTATTTAGGTAACTTATAGGTAGGGGAAGGGGGAGAAGAGAAAAGTACTAAGTAGCCACACTTCCTAGTAGGGGTTATAGGAGGGGGGCCTAGTAAAGGCTCTACTAGGGTCTTCTAGCTAGGTATAGGGTTATTAGGATCATCAGGCATATCTATAGTTATTAATTAAACTGGTTCAGTAGGTTTATTAGGTTCAGCAGGTTCATTAGGTTCATTAGAAGGGCAAGTTATAGGGGCAGAGTCTTTAGGTATAGGATAGATACTCTAGAGCTTATGCCACACTATCTACTTATTAATAGTTATCTTTAGCAGCACATAACTACCTTTATACTTCTATTAGTATTTTTAGGGCATAAAATCTCTTCTTAATATAATTAGGATGCAGTGAAGTAATTTTAGTATAATATCCTAATACTAATAGTAGCTAAAGAGTAGGCCTTCTAGGTCCTTTATATTATTATTAAGTAGTATTAGATAGAGATATATAGTCCAGTCTTACTTACTAAACTCTACTTTATATAGATAGGGTGCTATTAAATAGATAATTCTACCTTTACACTCTATAATAGTAACCTAATTTCTAATTATAATAAAGTTATCACTGCGGGTTTTTTCCTAATAGGGTAGAAGGCATTTTTCCTAGTATTTAAGCTAATATAGGTGGAAAAGGTTACTATTCATCTATTTAAACAGCTCCTTAATATTTTTAAGTTTTCTATAGGCATTAATAATATCTTTATAGCTTTAGATATTATTAAAGGTGGCACCAGTCTCTTATTTATTAAGAAGGTTAATATTTACCTTATTATCTTTATTAAGATTAATTATAGGTATATTATATCCATCTATATCCACTATAGTAGGAAAGGTTAGTAGTTCTAAAGATTAATAGGAAGTGTCAGTTATTTATAAGGTAAAATAAAGACTTAGATAGAGTAATACTTAGCCTATAAGGAGCACCTAATAGAGGCTCTACTAAGCTATCTAGTATAAAGACCCTATATAATATAGTTTCAGATCTACAGAGAAATAGAAGTTAAAAGGATAGTTAAAAGGATTTAAAGAGAAGGAAGGAATAAAGAGATTTAAGAAAGTAGATATTATTAAAGAGTAGGTAGAGAAGGGTAATATAGTAGAAAATATAGTAAGTGATCTTAATCTATATTTAATATCTATAAGGTAAGGTAATATAGATAATTAGAAGAGGTAAGAAAGAAGGAAGGAATAAAAAGATTTAAGGAAGTAGATATTAATTAAAGATAAGGTAGAGAGACAGGCATGGCAGAAAGGATAGAGATACTTAAAAGACTAGAAAAATCACTATATAGGATCTATAATTAATAGAAAATCTATATTAAGGATAATCCTAGGTGGGGCACATCACAAAGGAGAGTAGTAAAGTATAAAATAAATAAAGAAGAATATCTTATAATAGAATAAAGTATTAGTAAATCTCTTTAAATATTAGTAATATAAAAAAGAATAAAAACCTAAATATATATAAGAGTCTTAACTCTAAAGATAAAGGGACATCTCCCCTCCCTCTATAGTCCTAGGTATATTTAAATACTAGTTAATTCTCTATTATTATATCTTTTTATAAATCTATTATTTATTAATACTTATACTTAGCTCTTTTATAGATTATCTGATTTACTCCTTAATTTTCATACTCTAAGTATTAATAGGTCTACTACTAGGAGTGCTATTATTACCTAGGATACCTATAGTAAGTTATTTTCTCCTAGCCTCCTCTTCAGCATTAGTAGTGGTAGGAAGGGTAGTAGAATTAAAGATATTACTATACTAGCTTATAAGTTATTTAAGATTATTAGCCACTTCTACTATTAGTAAATTAGTTATAGTACTCTATAAGTTAGCCTTAGCATACTATTCCTTCTATTATATATTAAGTAGCTTAATATATATATGCTATTCTAGCTTAGCCATAGGGATCTGCTGTTAATAAATTAGTTATAGTACTTTATAAGTTAGTCTTAGCACACTGTTCCTTTTATTAAGGATTAAGTAGCTTAATATATATATGCTAGCTTAGCTATAGGGATCTACTAGTAATAGTTAGGATAGAGTGCTATTATTATAGAACTATTAAGACAGTATACTTAAGTGCTTAGTACTTTGTCAGAGTATATATATATTAGCTATTAACTAAATATTTCTATTAGGGGTATCTGGTAGAGGCTCTATTAGATATACCTACCTATTAATATTTAGTATATATATATATTTAGTATATAAAGCTATACTATGTTTAGTATAGTATAAATATATAGCAGGCTTAGCTATTTAATAATAATTTAAAAATGTAATATTAATTATTAATTATTACTATAGGTCAGGTATTCCTAAATATAAGGGAGGTACCTTAATTACTTCCATTTTCTAATATTACTAATATATTTATTATATTCACTAAGTATTTAGTATATAGTAATCCTTAAAGTTATATAGTACTTAAATCTACTATTCTTTATTAAGGTTGTATATATATGTCAGCTTATAGTAGCAAGCTATAGTACCTAATTATTACTAATAACTATATAAACTAGTAGCTTATTTTATAGCCATGATTACTTTAATAGTATTTATTACAAGATGCTGGCATCTATAGACTAACTATAGTAAATACTAATATAGGGTAAAAGATAAAGTTATGAATTTTAAGTTATACCTAAGTTATAGGTATAATTTATATATAAGTTAAACTTATATATAACTAACTTTACTATAAAGGATTAAGTAATATTTAATTTATATCTATATTAAGGGTATTAATATAGAATGTCTTTAGAGATAATAGAAAAAATTATATAGTAGGCCTAATAGAGCCTCTATCAGGCTTATTATAGTATAATAATAAAACTTAGTTTATAGTATATATAATATAAGTACAGTACTTATAGGGTTAATCATAAATATATATATTATCCACCACTTTCTACACCTCTAACTTAGATAATATATATTCTTTATTATTCTATCTATATAATATTAAGTATACAGGATATAGAAAGTACTTAAGATATAGAAAGTACCCAGGATATAGAGGAGATATAATCTCTTATATTAATAATTCCTAGAATAGTAGAAGTATATCTTATCTTATCTAAGCCCCAGAGCTATAATACCTTAAATAAAATAATATTATTCCTACTATAATAATAATATATAAGCATATTTACTAATTAATTATAGAAAACAGTATTATTTAGTGACTCTAAATCTAATTTAGATTATGCCAGTCCTATTAGCCTATAATTAACACTAGATAATAAGTAGAAATAATAATATCTATTATATACTTAGCTAAAGTATTACCTCTAATAGGATAGTAAGCAGCTAATCTACTTTTTAGATCTTTAGACTATCCCTATTCCACTAGTTATTAATGGTTTTAAGATAAAGGACTACTAGTAGCCTATAATAGATATTTATAATTAGATAGCTAGAGCCATTATCTATAACTTGAATATTTTTATCTATAAATAGGTGGAGGAGGTAGTATAAGGAAGCTAATTAACTAGGAATCCTATTATTATAAGTTATCTCCACTTTCTTAAGTAAATAGGGAAGGCACTAACTGCCCTAGAAGTTAAATAGGATTCTAAAGGGGAGATTAGTAAAGTAATATATAGCTATACCCTATTTTATTATTTATTATAATAGATTAAGTTCTAATATAATAGAGAAAGAGCAGTGCAGGAACTTATATATATAAGTTTCCTTAAATAGATAAGTTTTTTCTTTTTTCTATTATTATAATAGTAGAAAGTTAGAATGGTAGATCTTCTCTTTATAGTAGGGAGGTTTCTCCTCCTTAACCAGTATAATCTATATAAAGTTTAGTATAATAAGTATACTATATCTAAACTTATAAAAAGCCTATAATAAACAGCCTTCTACCTAATCTATATATACTTCCTTAATTAACTAGAGAAAAAATCACCCACTAGATAAGTAATACACTATTTATAACACCTTTTTCTACTATAAGAGCTATAACTAACTCCTGGATTTTAATCCCTTATTTAGGTTATCTTAGGATACTAATCTCTTTAACTATAATACCCCCTCTTCCTCTTAGTAATTATAGTCCTCCTTTTCCTCTATAATCTCTAAAGCCTCCTAGTCTATAATTTAAAATAGTAAATAACCTATAAAAGATGCTGTAGGGACTAGGATTAGGGGTCACCCTTTCTTAATAAGTTAATAAGAGGCCTAACCAGTACTAAATACTATCAGTACTTAATAAGCTAGACTAGGCCTAACCCTTATACTCTATAAGATTAAATAAGACCTCCTCTTTATACTATAGTTTAAAACCACAGTATATTATAAGACTCTAAGCTTAAGTAAGTTTTAGACTAAGTTATGCTTTAACAGTCCACACTATCATAATAAAAAAGAGGTTTAGGAGAATTTCTAGGAGTATACTAATATTAAGATAGGTAAGCCTTAGGTCCTCTATAAATACTATAGTAGTGTTCTAAAATACCTATTTTATTAGAATACTAATACAAGTATAAACAGCCATATTAAGAGTAATATATATAAGAGATTAGAGAGCTAGAAATATAAGTAATAGATAGAAATCACTCTTTTTATACACTAGGTATATATAAAAACTTAACCCTTAGTATCCCTAGTAGAGGCTCTATTAGGGCACTTTATAATACTTCTCTAATACTATATAAGAATATATTAGAGTTAAAATAAAACTAATTAGATAGTATTTAATTACTATTTTTTACTTAAAGCTTCTTTATTACCTTCTTACTTCTTATTTATCCTTCTAAGCTATGGAAAGGCCAGAATTTAGAGAGCTTATCTAACTACTAAAGCCTAATGTGCTAACTCCTTTAAGGTATTTTTATTAGAATATACTTAGCTTAATAATATACCAAGCTCTTAGCTAGATATAGAAAGTAATACTACTTAAGTAAAAGTCTACTCTATAGATAGATTACTAGTCTAGTATAAATAGTCTTAGTTTTATTACTGTGGTAGTGAGTTTTATAATAGATAACTTTATTATCTATAATATTCTTATATACTTCTAGTCTCTCACTAAAGCCCATACTAGGTTAAATTTAGGGGAGGAGTGTATTATAGCCCTTAATAAGATTAGGTAATTACTAAACCTAACAGCTATTACTATAGATAATATAGTAAATAATAATAGTATCTAGACTTATATTACTAGTACTTCTATTTTATATAGAATTAACCTAGCCTAGAATCCTAAATAGGGTACTATCTACTGCTTTACTTATATTATCTATCTCTCTATATAAGCCTTTCTTAGTATGCTTAAGGTACCATTACATAAGCTATATAAGGTAAAGTATCTTAATAAGAAATATCTATTAAGTATTTATTATACATCTAATAATTATACTGCTATTCTTAAGAAGGTAATATTTTACTATTCTTATTTCTTAATTAATACTTACTATTATCTCTCTATCAGCTCTGCGCCCTAGTATAGGCTGTAAACTCATTAGTCTAGTAGAAGTAAGAGTTCTTAAAGCTTTAAGATCTAGCTAAGTAAGAGTTCTATAAGTAAGAGGCACCAGCCACTCTTAAATATATTATATTAATTATTAATATAAAAATACACTAGTTAAGCACATTTAATATGGTACAGAGGGAATGGGAAATGAGAGATACTATTAAATAGTGGTTAAATAGCTCTAAAATACTAAAGAAGTTCTAATAGTTAGCTATAATACCTAAGGAGTAGAAAAAGGTTAAGGTCCTTCTAGGTATCTTATAACCTTTTACTATCCTAACTATAAATATCTATAGGTAGGAAGAGCTAACTATTAATCTTATATTTCTATACTATAATCACCTCTTTAACTGCCTGGATAACTAGCTTAATATTTATAACTTACCTATAGAGCCCCTTAATACCACTCTTAAAGCTATATATAAAAAGTTAGCATATTATTACTTATAAATAGAGGATAATAATCATACTCTTTACTATAATCTTACTACTCTACTTAATCCCTACCTTAAGCTATTAATCTATATAGGCTCAGTATGCTTCCCTTTCTCTATTATATAGACTTTACTAATAGTGGCTTCTTATATCTAGGATTAGGATCTATATAGGGAATGCTATTAACAGCAGTTTCTAGAATACTATAATACTTATTACTAATAGTATAAGAAGAATTTCTAGCCCTAAAAATCCTTAAGCACCTCCTCTAGTCTGTTATATATATCTTAGAGGGTAAAGGGGAAGCAGTCTACCTAATTAGTAGAGATATAAGTATATTAGTATCTATAGGTAGATACTCTTAGTAAGCACCTACCACTTAATTAGGTATAGAAGTTAGTTAAGAATAACTTCCTAGTGGTTATTATAATAGTAAAGGATATTCTCTTAATTTAAGGTATAGAGATTAGTCCTAAGTACTTTTTTTCTATAGTATATGACTTCCTCTCTTACTGTTATAATTATCTCTCTAGTAAAACTATTAAAAGTACTATAATTATTTAGACATGGCTGGCTTAGTATTAGAAATTTAGCTATTCTATAGATAACCCCCCACTATAGCTATATAATTTAGTATAAGCTGATAAAGAGTCTCTATCTTCTAAGTAGGAAGATCCTTAGACTAATATTAAAGATAGTAAGTCTGACTTATAAGGTACTGCTAAGACTAAATTAGATAAGCTTAAGGCTAAGAATTATAATCTTATAGAACCACTAACTATATATTCTATACTTTTACTAAGGAAGAAGTAATAAATATTATATCTTTCTATACCTTAATCTTATCCCTAGTTAAGATCTCTTCACCCTTTAACCCCTTAAATACCTTATGGTAGCTCCCTACTTTCTATTATTATATTATCTCTAAAGGATAATGTAACCCCTATATATTAATATTTTTAGATTCTTTTATTAATTTTTCTTTATCTTCCTATCTCTACTCTACCTCTATACTTAATATATATTATATCTATACTTAATTTTATATAATATTTTCCTCTATATATAATTAAGTATATAGCCTATCTAATAGAGCCTTCATTAACCTACCTATACTATATAAATAGAAACTTAGAAATATAAAAGTTTTATGCATCATGCATTATATAATTATATACTTATAATTCTTTATATTAGGTATCTAGCTTAGTTAGTATTAGAATACTGTCTTAGTCTGTATTACACTAGTCTATTTTAGGATAAATGAGTTAAACTTATAAGTAATAAGTAGAGTTTAAGTAATAAGGTAAGTTTAAGTTTAGATTTAGGACTTATCTTAGTATATGAGTAAAACTCATAAGTTTTAAGTAATGAGTTTAAGTCCTACCTTCTAACTCAACTCATGAGTCAAGTCCTAAATCTCTACTCAAACTCGACTCATGTGACACACTAGCTATAAGATAGGATACTTAGCTAAAGGGCCTATATAGTAAAGGTAATCTAGCTAAAGAGAAGATCTTTAAATTATAAATTAATCTTTTAAATACCTTCCTAAGCCTATTAGCTATAATAGGTAATTAACTAGCTTAGATCCTTTTAAAGAATCCCTAATTAATCTATAATAATTAAGATAGTCTATTAAAGCTAGATCTCCTAGGGTATCTCTATATAGAGTAGTAATACCTTTAACTACCTATTAAACTCCTGGTAATTATCTTATATAAAGATAGGGTCCCCCTATATTAGGTAATTAGGAAATAGTTATTAAAGAATAACTAAATCCTATAGAAGAATTATATAAAGCTAATCTAAGAGTTTAAGGAATCCTTATATAATTATATTATCCTAGTTCTTATACTCCTTCTTATTTATACCTAGAGGGCTGCTAGAGCTCTATATACTAAACTAGGTAAGCTATTAATTAACCTAAGGCTAGAGAGCTCTTCTTAAGGATTCTAATAGTATTATCTTAGCCTAGGGGAGGTAGTAATTCTCTATAGCTTTAGATAATAATCCTACTATTATATAAAGGAATTTCTAGGGTAGATAGCTTAGATAGTAGTTAGTTAATATATCTTAATTCTAGTAGCTAGCCTAGTATATTCAACTCTCTTAAACTCTATTTAATTTAGCCTATTTTACCCCCTAGGATTATCTAAGATAGGTCTTTTTTAATAATATAAGGCTAATAGAGTTAAAGACTTTAGTAATCTACTTTAGCTAGATCTTATATAAGAGAGGCTTTATACTATCTCTCCCTTTAAAAAGATAGAGGTTATACTACTACTAGTAGTTTTAAAACTAGGGGATAGGCTCCTATATAATCTACTAATAGAAAAAGAGATAAAAGGTAGTCTAGCTTATTATATAAAGTAAGGGATCCTAATAGTATATTACTCCTATATATTCTAAGTAGCTAAATTAGTTTATTTTCCTATTATTTATAATAATAATTATTAGCTAGTAGGGTATTAGGCCTTTATTTTATAAAGGTAGAGTAAATAGATTAGATAGCTTAAGCTACTAATATAATTCCCTATAAAGTAGTATATTATAGCTAAAGAGAAAATCTATAGCTATATAAAGGTAGCTCTCCTAGATATCTAGCTTTTAGAACTTTATATCCTTCTCTCTCTAGCCCTACTAATAATATTATATAAAGTCCCTTATTATATCTATTAAATAACTATCTTATATTATACTAACTGTATAGTTAAGGTATACCTTATATTTATACTTATTCTTATTCTATAGCTAATTCTAGAGGAGAGTAAAGACTATATATCCCTAAGGATTCTTAGTATTATTTATACTAAGGGTCTTTTAAAATAATTATAAGTTAACTATAGTATTAATATACTACTAAATACTTTTAAAGCCTAGAGTCTACTTTATTAATAGACTATCTAGCTCTATATAACTCTTCTAGTTCTATAATAATAAATAGACTAAATAATATAGGTCCTTAGTCTTAAGAAATATTATTAGCTTCTTCTATATAACTAGGATACTATTAGGGAATATATTTTTATAGTAGAATCTCTATATTATACTTAATTATATAGAAAAAGAAAGGGATAGAGTAGTTATATATACCTCCTACTCTTACTACTTACTAATATATACCCTCTTTATATTTAATAGCTACTAGCTTTATATACTATAGAGTACCTACTAGTTATATAAGTTAAGCTAGTTTTATAGGCTAATCTACTATAATTCCTACTTGTTTATTCTTTCTAAAGTAATACCCTATATATCCCTAAGAGTAGATAGAGTAGATATTTATTTAAAAATAAATATATTTTACTAACTAAGGTTAAGGTAGTTAATTAATATTAAGAAAAGAAGAAAGGTAAGATAGAATATCTAGGGAGAAGGGAGATATAACTATATAGAGTATATATTATCTATATTCTAGCTAGCTAGGAGAGAGCTACCTTTACTACTATCTACCTTAACTAGATCCCTTTACTAGTCACTATCTATATAGTTTAATATAGGGGTCAGGGATTACTACTAAGATTTTAGGGGCAAATTTATAGTTAAAATATATTAGATATCTAGGGGTCAAATAGGTAGGCAGGGGTCAGATATGTGGTGTATCAGGGGGTGGGCGGGATTTCGCGTGAGATTTCGTGGGCTATGATATATGCTTGTACGCTATGGCAGATGCTTGGCACTCTCCTAGCTTTGACATGCCAATACTTCTCCAGTCTCACCTAGCAGAAGAACCCTTTCAGCAAAAAAACAACCACAACTTCAATCGATCAATCCCTTGTGGTCTCCAGTGCTGTATCTGATAATAATTCAATTGGAATTGCCCATATTTTCACCATGCTCTTGCCCCGACTATCTCTCTCCTCTCTCCTCTTCTCTCTCCTCGCAGCCACTACCGCAACAGCTTCCTCTTCCTCCCTCACCATCACTATCCCGCCATCCAACATTCTCCCCAACCCAAACGCCCTCCTCGCTGGCACCCATGCGACCCTCACGTCCCTCCCTTCCTCAGATCAGGAGAAGCATAATCATCCCCTGACCGCTCCGCTCACCCGATCCGCGACCTTCGTCTTCCGCCATCTCCCTTCGAAACTCGCCCAGCCCGAGTCCTACTTGCTAGATATTCGGTCAGCAGAGTACGTCTTCGCCCCATATCGCGTCGATATCTCGGCGGAGGGTATCGTGCTGGGTGTATGGGAGACTTTCCGGGGGAATACATGGGAGAATCGCGGGGCGGAGAAGTTTGTTGTCGACGTTGCAGCCAAGAAGAAGTCGACAGATGTAACAGTAGAAGCCAAAGTGCTGGCCAGACGGGGGTTCTATGAGGAACGAGCTAAATGTGAGACCCGTGCACCCCCCCCCCCCCCCCCCCCCCCCCCCCTCCCCCCCCCCCCCCCCCCCCCCCCCCCCCCTTTCTTGCACGACCGAATTGCCAGCTTCGCATTGTGACGGATGCTAACGAGAATAATGGTGGATTCATAGTCTCACCCCTTTCGTTGTTTAAAAACCCGATGATTTTGCTTGCTGTTGTGGCTCTGGGATTCACTTTCGGGATGCCAAAACTCATGGAAAATAGTATGTTTACTTTGATATCTAGAGGAAAATCGTCGTCTAATCTAGGTTCTTTTCCCTCTAGTGGATCCTGAATTCCGCGAGGAATTCGAGAAGCAGTCTCGCTCATCCCCAATTTCTGGCGCAAGCCGACAGGCCATGGGTGGCGGGGGTGCTGCAAACTTCGACCTAGCCGGATGGATGGCTGGTACAGCAGCACCCGGGCCAGTAGCAAGTGCAGATGCGCCTGCCCAAAGTGCAGCAAGTGGCAGGGAAAGCAGTGGTGCCACACGGAGAAGGGGTTAGATATGGCAGTTTTCAAAATACACATCACCAGGAACCGCTTATACATTAAGAATATGCCTTGAATTAATCCACACAACATATCGCGCAGAGTTCCAAGAAAAGACCCAAGACACAATTATGAACATCCATAATGGAAAGCCACAAGATATATAAGATATGGCCACACAAGTCTCATCCAGAGCTGAAGTCGTGGTAAGCCATAACGCATAAATCAATTAACAGATAAAGCAACCAAAGGTCCTTTCATATCCCTCAATAATACTACCACCCACTTCCACACTAGAAGTCACCACCACCAAAATCATCAAATCCACCGTCATCGTACCCACCATCATCGGGTGGCGGACCGTCATAGTCATGGTGATCACCAAAGTCTTCAGCCGCGTCTGCTAGCAGCATACCGCCTAGGAGACCACCGCCGACACCCAGTGCTGCAGCTCCTGCGGTTCCCATGCCATGTTTTCTTTGCGGCTGTTGTTGTTGTGCTGCACCATAGTAACCACCCTGGGCTGGGTACCCGGAATACCCATATCCTCCTGCTTGGGGCGAAGGGTAACCACCATAGCCTGGTTGGTAGCCATATTGTTGTGGTTGTGGCGGTGGCAGTGGCGGTCTGCCATAGCCTGCGTTACTGTTGCTCGAATGCTTGCCCATCAGCCTGCCTAATAGGCCTCTGCTACCACGCTGCTGCTGGTCTGGTTGAGGGTTTTGTGATACCGGCCTCTGTGGCGATAAATACCCCCCTGGCTGCGGCCCGGGACTTCCACTATAATATTCCGCGTTTGCACCGCGATTGGCAGGACTATGTCGGCCAGACCGGACGTCTTCCTCCGCCTGTAGTTGCGCTGCTAGCCGGGCGTCGCTTTCAATAGTATCTTCGACACGGGTCTGATTGTACGGATTATTTGAGCCCATAGCTTTCTTGTCACCAGATCCAACAAATGCAGATGAATTGACTGGTCCAGATTCGGTGTATGATGGTGGTGGTGCACTGGGTGGTTCATGGGCTTGCTGAGCTAGTCCCTCGGGACGTTCCCATTGTGATTTACCAGTGCGCAAGTTTATAAAGAACCTTTTTTTCAGAATAGTCAGTACTTGCTTGTGGTTATTTCTTCATATACGAACGGGAACAAGACTTCACTTACCATTGATTATATCGGTCATCAAATTGGGCCTTCCACCCTTCCGGAACGGAGGGCGGCGGAGGGCCAGGAGGCGGGGCAAATGACATCGGTGATTGGGTAAATCCTTGCAGAGGAAAGGGAAAAAAAATAAAGAGGGAAGGTTGCGTGATCAGGCAGGCTTCTTGATGAAATTTGATGATCTTGAAGCTGAAAAGATAATACGAAAAGGGAAAAGAAGAATGCCTCTGCCTAAGAAACACTGAATATATACTAACCGGTATGCATCTACCTGTCTAGTATCTAACCATAATCAAGATACATAGTCCCAATCGTAATGGTGGCGTAAATTATGGGTGAGTGCAGTGCCCCCATGGCGGTGCATGAACCACTCGATGTGATTGGCTCAATTTCTCGGATAGTCGGCATTCGAGCCACAGCAGACGGTTTTATTAATGACGTCATTGGATGGATCAAAAGAGAATCTGAATAGCCATCTTTCTTAGTCCTTACTATCATTACTAAGGTACGGAGAACCTAGAAATCTTCTAAGTTGCTATTTTTATTAGGGTGTTTAGGGTAGGATTAGGGTTTGTTAGACTCCATAGATGGGGGAAAAAATGGTATAGGTTAGAGATGAGGGACGAGGGTGAAATTTACTTAGCATCAAGTATAATCTCATCTCGCCAGTTGGCAGGTTGTTATGGTTTCAGTGTCAGCATGATAGCATCCCACGATAGAATATTTTGTATTTTGCAAATTGTATCTGGTGTACTATTACATGGAATTTGCTATTCATGCATTATACAGTAACAATACTAATTACTACCCTAACCTGGCTAAGCCAATTGTCAGTGTGCAAGATATTGTTATATTGCTACCTCTTCCTTCAAAGTTGATTGATAAAAGATTAAATTTAAAGCCATTATAATAGCCATTTCCCATCAATCTGTGACTGCTTGCTACTTACAAGGCGGTGCTCTGCTGACATCCACTGCCCGAAATTCACGTGTGACGCTCATAGATGTATGCAAAATTGATCAATAATCATCAATCCATCCAGGGATATTTCAACAGCAGTGTAGCATCTGCGGCATGCGGCAGCATTCAGCAAAGCCGAGGTTAGAGTTTAGACATCAATCAGCATTGTCCAAATTTGGATCAATATTGCCGCTTTCTGGCCACCAAAAATCATCATCCAGTAGTGTTTTAACGTCAGATAAATTGATTGGGTTTGATTGAACAGGGTCGGAAGTGCCTGCTGTGTCTGCCTTGCTTGATGAAACGGCATCATGCTCTGTATCAGTGTCCAATGTCAAGTCTATGACCTCAGGTTCTACACAGGTAATGATTGGCCTCGAGGCCTGTGCTTTTGCAAACCGTCGCTTGACATGATCTGTCAAAAGTGACGACATGGGACTATCCTCGTCATCACTGCAGAGATCGATGACATTGCCACTTGGGGAAGCTATTGTGCAAGAAATCACAGTTTCCCCTCTTTTCCTTTTTCTAACTTTTTGTTGCTGGTTGCGACTTCGGGCGAGCCGAACCTGTGCCTCTATATCTCTCCGAGATGGCATGTCCAGCTCTGCTCGATCTTTCTCATGAATATCAAGTTGGCGTATCTGATATTCCCTCTTCATATCAGTCTCCGCTAGTTTATCTGAAGGAGTATCTTTAGGGCGAGCCCAGGCAGCAAAGGGACCCCTGTAATGAGGTCCTTTACCAACCCCAAAAACAGGGTGCCGTGTGAGTTGTCCGGATGACAGTAATCTATTTGCTGTTTTGACACCAGACTCAGAGTCTGATTCAACCTCATGGCATGACTCATTTGCACGCTCGAAATTCATGTTCCAGTCTTCAGTGTTAGTCCATGGATCTGAGGATAACACATGGACTCCTCCAGCGGCATCCCCAATAAGGAGGTTAGACTTGTCTTGAGAAAAGGAGCCACACATGATTTCTTCCTGAAAGCTTATCATGTCTTTAACATGTACATCTTCAGGGGATCGGAGGACATTCCATCTCTTCACAACCCCATCTGAGGCGCCACTATAAAACTGATCAACACCATCGCCCCAGAGAGCCATCCTTACGCCGACATCCGCTTGTTCTCTGGGAAGGTTCTCATCTATCTGGTTAAGAGGGGTGTCGTGTTCAAGTTTGTGAAGAATAGTATCAGGTTTGCGATAATCCCAAACATATGTGATGCCATCAGTACAGCTAGCAGTCACATAGTTCGAGTTTGTTGGACAGAATGTTATATCGTTGATGTCCAGTGCAGGACAATCATATTCGATGAAACTCATTTTAGATCCAAGCGGGTCATAGAGACGGACAACAGACCTGGCACCTGTAGATCGACTGTGGACTGTAGAGCTTGCTGTTGCAAAAACTGGCAACGACGGATGCCATTGGATATCAAATATATTTTGGGAATTTGGTGTCAGTGGTTCAGGAGTCACTGATGATTCATTGACCTTCCACAGTGCAAGAAGACCATTTTGCGGCACACCATCTTCCTTATCCGACATTCCTGCTACCAACAAATCCTTTGTCGCTGTAACAGTCCCCCATGCTAATGAAGTTGGCACAAACTCAATGCCTTTACCATGTCGATGCCTTTTTGGTAGTTCAAGAGGGCAGTACTCCGACATCTTAATGTCCCATAACCCGATGGTGTTGGTGCCAGTGGCCAAAATATTTTGGTCAAAGTTTGAGCGAGCCATAACCTGCACCTTGGACGTATGCTCCAGAGTCTTGAAGCAAAATGCACTATTGCCACGAGGTTTAGAAATATCCCACAACTTGACTGTTTTATCGTAGCTTGCAGTAAAGAGTGTATTATCGAACCATTGCATAGCAGTAACACTCATAAATAAGCGAGGATCAGTGATATTTTGATGGGATGCAACAGTTGGAGTGGGCCGAGCGATGGAATGATCAGGAAGCTCCCTTAGTGAATTGTTTGTTAAGTTACCAAGCAATAGATTGTTGCCTCGGTTGTATAGCATATTATGCTCATCACACTGGGCAGTAGCCCCTGCTGCAAATTTGGTACCATCAGGTGACCAAGCCATAACGATCACATCATTTGATGCGCCCTTCCAAGATTTTGATATATTGAAGTCCTGTGTTAAAGAGGCACGTAGCTTTCGACCCACATCTAGCCCTAATTCACGACCCTGGAGGAGCCTGTTAAGTGTGCTAGATTTTTGTAATTCTCTGCAGGGTAAGGTGTTTCCATTCGCATTGACACTCCGAGCAGCCTGTGGTCTTGGACGGGGCGATGATTCTTTAACATGATCTTGGCGAAATTTTGTTGCGCTTTCGGTAGAGTATCCCATGCTATTATCACAGTTTTCTCCGTCCGAATCAGGGTCACCGATATCTAACTTCTTGTAATAATTCGTTGGCCCTGTTCTTGACCGGCCGGAGCGTCGTGTTGTTGGAGTTCTTGACATCTCTCCTGTTGGTGGTTTAGACTTTGAAGAATGTGAAGACGACAGGTTTCGTTTAGCATGTGGAGCTACCAATGCCTGCCGGTTTGGACTTTCCGTGGAACACATTGACCTGTTCCTGCTAGTGGGCAAAATGACAGCTACCCTATGAGAGGGCTCCTCTGGTATCTCAAATGAAGATGATCTAGCAGACTGCGGAGATTCTCTCTGATGTTGTGAAAGTGATCTTCTTAGTGGCCCATGTGAATTGATGACAGCATCTAGATTACAGCCTTCTGCATCAGACCTTTGAGATTCCTGAGATGAATTTCCCATAAACTTTTTGAGCAGGAGCTGTGCCTGATAGTTGATGTATGTATCCTCTGAATCACATCGCGAACGACCTGACGTGTACTGGTGTGCATGCATCTCAGACCTAAAACCCTGGCCTTTCAAACCAGAAAATCTTTGGGGCATTATAAGCAGTAGAGAAATATGAGATGTTCTGGAATCTAGTGGTTACTAGAATATGTTTCCTTTCTGATGTATTAATGAGAGCGCCGGGCGTCTAAACTCCGACTGCGACTGAATATCAGTGTCTGGTAAAGTTGAAGTAAGGGAGATTACTGACTGAATTAGGGCTCTAATTTATATAAATCTTAAACGACGTGATGGCACTGAATCTAAATCCTGATGTTGATTTGGCAAAGCCTTCAGTGCAGTCGTTCAGGACAGTAATATGAAAGATCTTGAGAAGTGAACAGTCGTCGAAGGCATTAATTAAACCAAATAGATGAAATAAAAAGCAAGAGCGCTGGCAATAGGTATCAGAGATGAGAAGTGAATGGCTTAATAAGAGCAAGTGCTATGGTGAGGGAATCAAAGGCACCTTACTCTCAAGTGTTCCCTGGAAAAGAAACTTGATATCCCCAACTTCCATGAAGCCGCACGTTGCAAGAGACGCGTTGACGCGAATCTTGCCTGTCTGAAGTGCTATACTCTAAAATAGAAGGCGGTCAGTTCCAATGTGGGGTTGCTATATAAGCCCGCTTTAATTATATTTAGTTGGTTACAGGGGTATGGAGTAGTTAAGGTAGTATAATAGTACTTTGAGCAGGAGATCATCTACATTCTACACATGTCTGTAAATATACCCAGAAAAGAAAACATCATCACTGGAGAATTCAAGTACTATAATGAACCAAAGAAAGTATTATAAGAAAAAGATGACATCATATGACTTCAACTCCTTCATATATATTATCATACATTGAAACTCTTATTTTACCCACAGACAAAAGGGTAAGCAAAATAACAAATGTCCTTTAGCAGAAAAGCCTTTGGGATGTTGTGACCTCTGTTATAATTATGAAGGGTAAATAAGTTCTGATTACATGGTGCTTCATAAAGCATGCCCGATATGTTTGGAGTGGCTGATTATAGTATTCCGTCAAGAAAATTCGAACTGAGATAGTCAAAGGCTTTGAACTTCTTCAATTAGCCTTGAAGAATTTGTATTTAGAAGAACTATTTCAAGAGTAAGCATCTTGATTACTTTGAAACAGTGCGTCCTCTCTTTCGAGCTGAAACCATCATGTCATAAAGAACGTCCTTGAAAGCGAACAAGAACGCCGCGGTAATTGCACTCTGGGTCACTTTCGGTCCAATGCCTACATATGCAAACATGATGAGTCTAGGTCGCATAATAGTCGCTTGACGGATTTATCTTACCTTTGTAAAGTCCCACATATCCCTCTTCTTTGATAATTCTCTTCAAGCTTCCGTTCAAACTTTCCTTGGGACCATCCTTGCTAGCGACGTGCATCCGACTTTTGATCGTGATATAAGGGTATGTGATGGAGGTCGCCAATATCTTGCCTAGGGCACCAAGGTAGAAAGCATCTTTGGGAGTCACACGCCTGCGGCGTTCCAAAACATTCTTCAACTGCTCGAAAATGGTATATTGAAGAATGGGGTTTATCACCAGGATCAATGCCGGTAGAACACCGGCAAAGAGTGCCTTGGGCCCCTCTTGATGGAGCAGGTCCATCAGAGTGCTAATCGTTGATGGTCGTGTTTTCTTAGCCGTCGTGCTGGGCAGCGTTTGCTCCTCGGACTCGGATTTACGAGCTGTCATCCTGGTGTTAATCACCCAAATGGGGTTTGTAATCATGACCGTTGCACTTCCAGCGATGGCTCCAGCAATCATTGATTCAACTGCCGTGAGCTTCTTCGAAACGCGACCTGCTTTGGCAGCTGCTTTCTCGAAGGCTGCCCGAGTCCACTCATACCAATAGTAATATACGAAATTGGTGACGCTAATACCAAATACAGCGGACTCAAGACCCGAGTAGAGTCCTGTGATTCCCTCCCGCTGAATAATACGGCGGACGGCATCGGAGGTCGTGGAATGGGCACGTTTGGACTCGACCTGTGCTCTGGTTGATAAAGTTATAAGAGGATAGCTGTAACCAAATGACATTAGCGACTTTATTCGGGATGGGATTAAGTAATGTGCGCACGTTAGAACCATCGAGAGAATACCACCCCCGGCACCGGCTAATGCATGCGCTATATTGTCGCTCTGTTGGGCGGCTGCTGATGCTGCAGTCGCCTTCTTCTGCGCTTCGACTCTGGATTGAGACATGTGGGCGATGAAAATAGATAAGCAAGGGGTCGAGCTGGAGGACTAGATAGATGTAGATGTTCGATGATACTTCAAAGTGGGAGATTGAGTAAGTATGAGGACTGGCAAAATGGTCTTCATGAAACCGCTGAAGGACCTTACCGTAAAGGAAAGAACAAAAACAAGTAGATATCCAGCAATGTTGAGTAAAACGATGGAAATGGAGAACAGGAGAATATGGGGATGACCAGAGTTAATTTCGACTGTTTGTGAGCAAGGCCCGATAATGATTCGGCTTGAATAATGGGGATGATTTGATTTCCATGACGTTTGCCGAAACCTGTGCCTCGGCTGATGAACCCCCTCCTCCCCGAAAGTACCTAACATGTACAGGTCAACAGGCGCAGTCTCCACGATTCGCATCGATGATCATACTGAAGCATTACAGAAATATGGTAGTCCCCTTTTCAATATACTTAGCTATCTGAAGTTTGTTAATCTCGTGTCTACTATTACTCTATACCTTACTACCGGGGCATCAACAATGCCTCTGGGTAGCGCGAGGTCGGTCGTCATTTCCTTTGTCCACGGTTCACACACACACAAAAAAAAAAAAAAAAAGAAAGAAAGAAAGAAACGGGTATAAAGCTGATTACAAGGCCGAGGCTAGCTTCAAGAACCTAGGAATTCAGTTTGCTCATGTTCACCTCATAGGTAGCTGGTAAGCCCTTGCTATCACTTCCATGTTGCATGTGAAAACCCAGATCAGTTTCCCTTAAAGGGGGGGGATGCTTATTAAAACAACACATTCTTCCACCACTACCCCAGGGGTATAGGGGAAATAAATAAGATAGATAAACAAGCACCACACTGTACTAACCTTAAAACCTCTTTTCCAATGCAGTATACGTTCCTACCTACACCTTAGAACAGTATTAAGGATTTGAGATGTAAGTTATAGGATTCACAAGCTGATATAATAGCACCAGATAAAAAATCCTCCCCAGACATTCTTTGAGTTCTTTCCATTAACCCATTTCACAAAATACGCAAGGAATCCAACCTACAAAAGATAACGAGAATATGAAGGGGAAAGCAATGTAGAGATGCGACAGGAAATGGGGGAAATGATAAAAAGGAAAAAGAAGCAACAGCAGTAATCACATTAGGAGATGAGACAGAAAAGGACAAAACGCAAGCCGTCTAAAGCATGGTGAAAGAAAAAGAATAGAAAGTATTCCCAGCGGCCGTCTCCCAACGATAGAAAGAATAGGTGGCCTTAACCAGTATTGTTCAACTGATGCTGGATTTCAGTAGGCAGTTCAACAGGCCTGGTCACCATGACCTTGCCAATGGGGATTTCTATTCACGAGGCATAAATTTCGCCAAGAAGCATAGCATATCACACCACAGGTCGAAATAAGTTCATCTAGCAGCAACCGCCTGCGGATCCAGATTGAACGCCCTGGCCCTGACCGACCTGCACAGTCGGCTTGTTGTTGACTGTTGCGGTTCCCATACGCTCTTTGATCTGTCTTGCCATGGTCAAGAAAGCCTGCTCAACATTAGAGGCGTTCTTGGCGGAGGTTTCAAGGAAGGGGATTCCGAGGCTATCAGCAAATTCCTAGATTGCAAAAAGCGCAAGTCAGCATCCAGGTTGATCTCAGCCCAGACAGGGGACAGCAGCACAAGTGCGCACCTTTGCCACGGTGTATTCCACAACTTTCTTGTCCTCCATATCGCTCTTGTTGCCAACAAGCAGTTTGTTCACACCCTCAGTTGCATAGCGGTCAATTTCTTGGAGCCACTGCTTGACATTGTTGAATGAGTCCATGTCGGTCACATCATACACAACGCAGATACCATGAGCTCCACGGTAGTAGGATGATGTTATGGTACGGAAACGTTCCTGGCCTGCAGTGTCCCACTAAACCTCTTGTTAGTTGTGTAAATCTACCCGTGTGTGGAAGTCGTCCATACAATTTGAAGTTTCACGGTCTTGCCATCCAGCTCAATAGTGCGGATTTTCTGCCATGGAACTAATTAGCACCAGAAATCAATGATTTCTTTTGATGATAGAACGATGGCAGTCACGTACAAAGTCCACACCGATGGTGGAGATGTAGCTTTCTGTGTAGGTATCATCGGCAAATCGAAGCAGCAGACAAGACTTTCCAACACCAGAATCTCCAATAAGCAAGAGCTTGAAGAGGTAGTCGTATCTAAATCAAAGGTTAGAATAATAAAAGATAGAGTCGCTTGTCGTTTATCTCCGCCGAAGGAATGGGGGGTCGAGAGGTGGAGCTACTCTGATGATCGCCAGTGCAGTTAGAAATCTCTAATCGTCAAACAATAAAAGTATGGAGAGATATAAGGAAGAAGAAACTCCTTGCTGGAGTAAGAAAAAGGGACATATGGCGCACCCTGGTGAACCATGTCCAGAACGGAGGTAAACTGAAGACTTACCACTCGGGATTCATGATGAATAGAATAGGGATGTCTATTTGACTGGTGCAATAACGTCGTTCGAGTAGGAGGACGAAGGGGAGAAGAAGAAGCTAGACTACAAGGAGATGGAAGGGGGGGGAACAGTGGCAGTTAACTGATGTAAGTGTTGCCTGAAAGTGGTTTATTTGATGAACTTCAGCGGCGACCAGAAATGGCGGTTGCGTTGCTGAGTGCAGGAGAGCAGGCGAGCCCAGCGTGCAGGTTCCCTAGTCGGGGTCCGTCTGTGACCGTTTCACGTTCGCCCCCAGACCCAAGCCCCGTTCAAGCCTAGCGCTTCGACAGAGGTTAAACTTCCACCTAACGCACTTCTTGGTAATGTTCTACCTTGACGTACCTAGTTTATTACAGATCTTTTTCTGGAGCCGATCGAGTTGACTGCGATTGTATGGTTGGTTTTTATGATACCTAGACTAAATTCTACCTTAGCCTTACATACAACTGCAACTTGCAGGCTTTTACTATGTTCATAAAGATACATAGCCATTCCCCCAAGTGCACGTCTCGGGTCCCGTGCATACACCTTAACACCTCGTGCAAAAATATGTAGCAGTAACTTGCGTCTTACGGAGTGCTCAGGTGATCTGCACTCATGACCTCCATGACATATCACTCTTGGAAATAGTTGAAATCCGATGCAGAAAAGCAAAGAGCTACCTAGATAAATATCATTGAATCAAGTAATAGTAACTCTTCCAGCATATGTCGGTAAAGATTCGCCTGAGTGACTGGAAACTGAACATTACGATCAAGCGTAGCCGTGAGCTTGAAGCCATGCCAGAACCAGCTTCTCGTCCCGTTCCTTATAACGTGCATTGGTCCGGATGCAATCCGACACGATAACCAGCGCGCGGTCATAAGCACTTGTGTCCCTGCCCTGGAAAAATGAAGCGATCTCAACCCCAACCTGCTGGTCAGCGAACTTCGAAAGACCCATTCGCACGAAACGCTCGAAGACCACATTGTTTGTAGACAATCGAGCCTCAACGGTACTCCAGTTGTTCTTAAGATATTCCCACAGGAGATGTCGAACCGTGGAGTTTGCAGCCAGGGAGACTGCACCGGTGTGCGTATCCTGTATGGCCACTTTGTCTGAAAAGACAAAATCCAGATATTCATTCACAAGACCAGCATCTTTGGTGCGGCCAAGGGCGGCCAAGCATATCTCCTTGCCATCAACAGAATCAGTCTTGAGATATTCCTCTTTGACAGCGTCGTACTCCTTGCGACCACCTTCCGAAATAGCGATTCCAAAAATTGCCGAACGCAGGTTGGTATGTACGGCAGATTTATCTTTGCCAGTAGCCCACAGCTCGAAGCGTCGTTTGGCTTCGGAGATTATGCTGAAATGTCGCGTCAGTAGGATTATTTACATATTGTATGAATAGCGGGGATAAACTTGCCTCTCATGGCCTGCAACGCCAGCCATTGAAATCAATAGCTTTCGAAGCTGCACATTAAGATAACCCTCATCAGGTTTAAACTCCCAGCCGATCTTCTCAGCAGCGGGACCTGCCAATTCGCGGGTAAACTTCTTCAGACTAGCAGCCACCGATTCGCTTTTAGAAAAGACGGAGCGTAGATTTGCAACGGACGAAGAAATCTGAGACCAAACCCTATTAGAATGAGCTGTTAGAATGGCTGCTGAGGATTTTGGAAAAAGGGTTTAAAAAAAAAAAAAAAAAAAAAAAAAAAAAAAAAAAAAAAAAAAAAAAAAAAAAAAACTAACAAATAATTCTGTTCGCCCTTGAAACCCTCCAAAAGAGCCAATAATGCAGCGGATGTTCCTTCACCGGACACAGCAAGAGCAGCAGCGTCTCCAATAAGACCAATCTTATCCTCGGTACTCAACAAATCAAGGGATTGGCCAAGTTTCGCTAAGCGATCAGCGGGGTAGTTAGTCCGATAGAAACCTGAGAAATCCTTATTAATCTTGTAGAAAGAATCCTGGCCGACACCGCTGACAGTATCAGATTTTGAGACGAGTGCACGCGAGTTGACTTCTCTTTTATTCGTGCCTGGTTTTATGCCTAGTGGGATCCACCAAGTTGTTTCATCCTCTTCGGGTTTTGCATCTCCTGTTGATAAGAACCTATTTTGGCGAATGCTGATTTGCCCAGGCTCCTCCGCAACAGTAACGACCGGAAAGCCGATTTTTCGAATCCAGGGATCCTTCACCACATTAATTAAACGAAGGGATATTATATTGGGGTGCCTCTTGACTCACCATGAAACTATTGACGTCCTGGTTCGAAGCTTTGCTGAGAGCTGACCAAAGATCATTTGTAGTGGCATTTCCTGAAAGATCAGCGACAATTCTTTTAAAATAACTATTTTCCACGGTTAATCTTACCATAAGCATGGGTTTTCAGGTACTGAGCCACACCGCGGAGGAATGTTTCACGACCAAGATGATCACTCAGCATGCGAATCACCGAGCTTCCCTTGAGATAGCTTATATGGTCGAAAATCTGGTCAACCTCTAGAGCATTTTTGACTGGTACTTCAATAGGATGAGATGCTCGCAACGAGTCGAGCTGGAACGCTTGTTGGACACCTTCAGCCTATGCAATGGTCAACCTCTTTCTAAGAAAAGTCATAATTACCTCGGGCATTGCGTACAACAAACTGAGACCATATATCCCATTCTGTTCCAGTCAGTTTGTCTATAATAGTTACTCATGCAGTAAGGCAGATACGTACCAGGATAGAAATGATCAACAGCAAGCCAACCGACCCAGGTTGCGAAACCCTCATTCAGCCAAAGTTCGTTCCACCAATCCATCGTCACAAGATTGCCAAACCATTGATGGGCCAGTTCTAGAATTCAATGTAAGACAAGCAATCGCATCTGCTGGGTATTTAAAAGTTAAACTAACCATGTGCGACAACATACGCGATGCGATTCTTATATCTGGTATCCGATTTGCCCTCGTCAAACAAGACAGCGGTTGTCCGGTACGTTACAAGACCCCAATTCTCCATAGCACCCATAGCCTAATTTAAAAGAGGAGGGGGGGGGGGAGTAAGTAAAACATCCAATTACCAAGGAACAAGAACGTATATCACTTACAAATTCATGAACGGCAAGTAAATCTGCCTTGGGCAGGGGATACTCGACTTCAAAAACCTCCGAGAAGTAGTCGACTGTGCGATGAGCACATTCTAAGGCAAAGCGCGCTTGTTCTTTGAGACCTTTCGTGGTGTACACACGAACGGGAATACTCTTGCCCTTGTACTTGCGCTGTGTCATTGCCTCAACATAATCGAAGTCACCAACCGCCCACGCAAGAAGCTACATAATTTTCACTGGTTAGTCTCATAGAAAAATATAAATATAGATCTTGGAGCATAAGCTGACATAAGTACTCATCACTGGAGTTCTCTCAAACGATACAAATTTGAGACCTGGTTCGCTTCCCTGCCTTTCGGACTTGATAGGCATGTTGCTAAGCGCAGTTTGTCCTTGGGGGACTTCAATCTCGAAGTCAAATGTAGCTTTCAGATTCGGCTCGTCGAAACATGGGAAAGCTCTCCGTGCGTCACAGGACTCGAATTGGGTACTCAGCATGTAGTGGAAGTCGCCCTCCTTGGGGGTGTCCGGAGATGGCTCTGCCACAGGCTTATACTTTGACCGGTAGAATCCCGTCATAGCATTGTTCATAGTCCCAGTGAAGCTGATAGAGAGTATGGTATCCGAGGGTGTGATTTCTTGCGGGAACTTAAAAGCCACTCGCTCTGATTTCTTGTCATAGGTTATCTCGGAAGCCTTGGTCAATTTAGTTCCTGCGCATGTATCATCAGTGAGCTGAATGGCCAGGGAAAGATACAAAGAAATATCTAATAATCGGGGCTGCGCTCAAAGACTGACCATCGGTCCCAAATATCTCGGCATCTTGAACCTCAATTTCCTTTGAATTCAGCACGATTTCCGCCGTTGGGCGGGTAATTTTTGTATCTATCTTAAGGATACCCTTGTAACCCCAGGAGCCACCAAGCTGTAAGTCAAAGAGAGAAATATTATAATGAAGCGGTTTGGCTCTGTTCTTAGTTAGCCATGCTCATGTAGTTCTATGTGGACTAAACATCTCTTTGGGGGCAATAATGACTTACGCATCTGGAAGAATTTCCCTGTCCTTAGATGCCATTGTGTGTGCTTCAGCAGAACAATATCTTACAAGAGAGTGTGGTACACCAGGTTTGAAAGAATGAAAAGGAAATGCGCGTGGGGAGTGAGAGCAGAACGGAGAGCGGGAGCGTGAGGAAGCGAAGGAGGGGGAGGGGCGGAGGAAGGAGACTGGCCGGACGGAACGATAGATTGGATGACACCGGATTGCTTGAGCAGTTCCGCCAGCGCATCTGGTTGACGCGATTGACCTTCTCCCCCACATTTGTTGGATGCTTTGTCCTCCCACGGTTATCCTCGGATCATATAATGATGAAATTGACCGGACAGAGCTTCCCAAACTAAGGAACAAAGATAAACAGATAGCAGGATGGTGTAAGATTAGGGACTGAGAAAATGAGAAAATGAGGGGGGGAAAATACACTGTAATCCGTTACGGAGTAGTTGGGGAAGCTCTTGACAGTAGTTGGTTAGGCACGATACAAAAGTACTGAAACTTACGGCGCTCGGAGCTAGGTTGGTAGGTTGGACTGCGGGTAAGGCAAGGTACTCCGTACTCCGTGGTTACCTAAGGTACATACCTTGTTCGATAAATTGGATGTACTGTCGGTACTAAGTGGAAACTCCGTAGTACTCCATAATAATATTCCGTAACTTTAAAAAGTGATTTTGACCATCAACCATCATACATATCGCCCCCCATATAGCTCTCCTCACTCCTCCACGAAAATGGCCGATTCCGATGATGAATATATTGGAGAAATTACGGATGAGGAAGACATTGCTTTGCAAGGGTCTCGAGGGGGGCCACCTGTTTCCCGTTCAAAAAGGAGGAAACAACGCGGAGGTGCGGAATGGGAGGTCTCAAGAACTTGGGAGACGTTAGTCGAAGGTGCAGACGGCACGATCAGCTCTACAGTTGACGGGCTTCTCGAGGCTGGAAAAAGAAAGAGGTGAGCTTGGTCAGAGAATGAAACTTGCTCCTATCGTGCCTTTAGAATCAAGGATGATGGCAGATATAGGATCGTGATGCTGAGCTGAAGGCTTGTTGCAGACTTCTTAGAGACACAACTCCACTGCAGCGTGGCATAATCCGACATTTGATTCTTATCCTAGATCTCTCACAATCCATGTTGGAGAAAGATCTACGCCCAACCCGATACCTTCTTACTCTTCGATATGCCCAAGAATTTGTGAGGGAGTTTTTTGAGCAGAACCCTATCTCTCAACTAGGTGTCCTTGGTCTAAATGATGGCTTGGCAATCAGAATAAGTGATATGAGCGGCAATCCCACCGAACACATTAGTGCCATACAAACACTCAGAACCCAGGACCCAAAGGGTCTACCAAGTTTGCAAAATGGACTTGAAATGGCTCGTGGTGCCCTCTTGTGAGTCTTATAATCATATACAAACTATATCATTGAGGAAAATTAACTCATGTCCCAACAGTCATACTCCAAGCCACGGCACGCGAGAAGTCCTTATCATTTTCGGTTCCCTCCTTTCCTCTGATCCTGGTGACATTCATCAAACAATAACCACCCTCATTAATAATAAAATACGAGTTGGGATTGTTGGCCTTGCTGCTCAGGTCGCAATATGCCGTGAGCTCTGTGCCAAAACCAATGGCGGCGATGACACCGCCTATGGGGTGGCACTAAATGAGCAACATTTTCGTGAATTAATGATGGATGTAACCACGCCACCAGTTACATACTCCCAAAAACAATCTGCAAGCTCCCTATTGATGATGGGATTTCCATCTCGTACGGTTGAAACCTGCCCCTCTCTTTGCGCCTGCCATTCGAACCCTTCTTGCGGGGGGTATTTATGCTCACGTTGCAGCAGCAAAGTCTGTGGTCTTCCTGCTGAATGCCCTTCCTGTGGTCTCACATTGATTCTTTCAACTCATCTCGCTCGGTCTTACCATCATTTATTTCCTCTAATGAATTGGGTAGAGGTTCCATGGCAGCGTGCCTCGCGAAGCTCTGCATGCTTTGCCTGCGGTATTGCATTTCCTCCCGTCCCTTCCAAGGAGCAATGGCAAACAACAGAGAACCATGCCAGGGGAATTAGCGTGAGCAGTCGATATGAATGCACTGCGTGTGAGCATCATTTCTGTATTGATTGCGACCTCTTTGCTCATGAAATTGTGCATAATTGCCCTGGCTGTCAAAGCAAAAACACACTGCCACTAAAAATTAATTCTGCTAAGAGCCACACAGGTACAGACCAAATGGATACTACAGTGTAGCTTTTGCTGTCTTTTTCTTTTGAAGGTGAAATTATTCATATAAATAGGTACTGCATGGTTTGGCGTTGGTTAGGCTTATGGTAATAATGCTTCTTTTTAGAAATAGTATTAAGTAGAAAAGGCAGACAGCACTCCTGTGGGCAAGTATGAGTCCAAACCGTACGCGGAATTTCAAGTTATGGCTGTTATGGCTCTCAAGAATTCCCTAAAATGTGACCTGCTCAAACAAGATAAGTGGAGGTCAATACGTTGATGATCATGCCAGTAAACCAGCATTGAATAAGTCACTACCACAGACCAAAGCATCTTCAATAAAAATCAGAATATGGGCAGAAGATTTTGAATATAGGAGTGCAGATTCATTAATGATCATTACAAAGGTAACATTGATACAGTGTGCCTATACTCAATGCTACCTAGAAGGTACATGGAGTGAATACAGAGTACTGTACTAGCTCCATTTGGATACGTCACTTTTACGTCTCCATGGGCCTCGGCTATTACTGCTCCTGTACGGAGTTGTTGCACCGCCAGCCACATTGAGTCCTCGAAAAGACAATAGGTCTCGTCTATAAGCAAATACTTGACCGAAAACAGGTGCTTCAGAAAGCTTTTACTCCTAGCCTGACAGAAGTTTGATATTCACACGAAAACCCATGAGCCCATGAGCCCCACCCATCATGAACGATCTCTCTTCGACTCAACCGTCAAATCAAGCCACAATGGTAGATTCGGCTGGCAAAGAGCGTCATATAAAATACTCTCCATCAGAAAGTGATATTTTTGGCAGACTCCAGTCATATCCTTTCATTACAGATCTTGAATTTGCGAACGGCCTTTCGATAATCCTCGGTCACCCAAACACCCCCGCATCTGAAGCCGAGATCAATAGAGAGGATGATCTAGTTTTGCAAGCAAAATGCTTCTATTTCTCACGGTGTGTGGCTTTCGTTATGCTAGCAGCAAGATGCTGATGCACTTCCATCTTGACAGTTATGTTGCAATACATACTAATGCTCATTGTGTTGTTCTCCTGTAGAAAACAGAAGCTCACGACGCCGCTTAATTTCGCGGCATATAAGTCCTGGAGTGCATCGAATACGCAAGAAGAGCCACCATACTTGAAAGAAAGCAGTGCAGATGGGTTGCCTCAACGGGGTATATCTGCGCCGGCCACCGAGTCATCTCTGTCTAGACCAAATGCCCTTGATAGCCATGCTCCATCATACGTACCGGAACCTACTTATCCATCTTCTTTTGCGCATATTGTTGAACTCATTACCACGGGGCAACCGATACCTGGAATTCAGCAAATACCGAACACCGTACTAACAGGCCATGACATCTCAAGTGCAAAACCGAGGAGACTAAAGCCGTGGGAAAAGGAATGTGACGATGCAGACAGATTGTTGGGGAATGATATATGAGGGATGTGAATTACCATGATTGTCAGTGGAGATGGAGCTTTGAATAGGTAAGGACTTGGAGAAATTGTGCCTATGGTAGAGCACCGACGAAAATAGTTCCAAGAAAAATACTATGCGCCCTCTTGCCCAGATCATTCTGGAAGTTATTTCAGACAAAAGCGTACTATTACAACTTACACTACATTGGATAAAGAGCGATACAGCAGGGGCTCATTTTCTGGCTAAAGCCAGGGAGCAACAAAAACAGAAAATTCGCAAACATGACGCATAAAAATGACCGTGTTGGCGCATGGCAGGTTTTTTTTTTTTTTTTTTTTTCCCTCTCTTTTGCTGCAGACCAAAGTTCTGGCGTAGTATCACATACCTATTAACTTTCCTGTACCCTCGTGAAATATCAACGATCTTCAAAGCAAATCCTTGCTTCAGAGAATGAAACGAAATTATGGTGGGCCGATACAAAAAGGATGAATCTGTTGAAGAGAGAGCACGGTGCACCAATGAAGTAGCATAAATGGAGGTGGAGATGCGAAGGACTGCGCAACTGATATGAGGTCAATACTTCTTGGCTAAGGACATCCAAGGGAATCCTAGGATGGGAAACAAAGTGAATATAAAAACTTGGATTCCTGGCTGCATACGGAGCTCTCCGTCCTTGACTGGTTTCGATCGACAGCGGTTTCTATCGAATCTCAATGTTGGTACATTCAGCGGAATGGTGGGTAATTCGGGTTCCATTGATTTCCGCGACTAAAACGTCCTCCAGGCTGGCTCGCCAGCTGGAATCTGTCATCACTGAAATTGTGGAAACGGCCAATTTGCATGCCAGCCCCTGGTCCAGGACGGGTAGCATGGGATGGGTTGCAACATAGCATAGCTACTCGGGAGCCAAACTTAGAACCACGTAGAGAAACCATGTGCTTTCTTCAGGTTCATTAGCATTTCTTGCCTTCCAAGTCAGGTATACGAAAAAACTGTACCGGATGTGACTTGCAACTAATTCTCTCTGATGAGGCGCCGCGTTCATTAAAACCCATTGGATAAGGTAATTTCCATACTGATCACCCGCGACTGTAGGATTTAGTATTGATATCGTACGGGGACGACAAGGTGTTTTCTTACTATCAATCAATGGCATCCTTGGTCTGTCGGCACGGCCAGTACACACTCGAGAGAGGTAACGATCCAGGAATTCAGCCTCCCCTATCTTAAGACATTTTTCCACAATCTTTGAAGCAAACTGGTCCATACTGTAGTCAACAGACCAGAGAATTATATGCTCAATTGCGCGGCTTTTATCGTGAGGGGCGCCATGTTCACAGATATGCTGGATACACCAGTTCCCAAATTGGCCATGAGCAAGAACGTCAATCTTCGCTAGCACCTCTTCGATTGCTGGGCGCTGTATAGCTGTTAGCAAGACTTCATAGGTTCATGCCAAAATAGATTTAACATGGAGAACCATTAAACTGGATGTCTCGAGACACATAACCTCATTCCTCCCAGAGGGAATATTATACAGAGGTTTTGGCAGAAGGGAATTCGTCACCTTTTCGTCCTCTACGCAATTCTCAAAGATGTTCTGAACCACCAAGCTTCCTGTCTCCCCCAGGGCAACTTCATGCCACATTCCACGCAACGCTTCGTTTACCTTTGCCATGATCTGTGGGGGTTCACCACTCCAACGCAATTCAAAAAGCTTTTGCCACACATGACAAGCATATCTGTGAATAACGGTCTCTGGGATTCTTCGTAAAAGCTCATGAACCATAACAGCTTTATGCTCTTCGGGAACACAATCGAAAGCCTTCTGTATTACATGGCACCCAAAGGGGTCCATGCTAAGGCTCAATGTGTTACCTTTTACTGCGTTCGCAATAGCAACAACCTGCTCGGAAGTTCCATGCTCAAAGCAACGCTGGACCAAGAAGTTGCCAAAACGATTAACCATGAGAGGGTACGCTTGGTTCACAATGGCCTCAATGATATCGTATTTTTGCTCGGCTGTTCCAACTTTGAGCTTTTGTTGTAGAAAAATTGAAGCTTGTTGATCATTGTTGCAGACAATCTTGTCCACAATATATTTCCAATCGCATGAGACATTTTTGTCCAGAAGTCGACGGTAATTAAGCGGCTCAAGGGGTGAAATGTATGTTTGGATGGCATTCCCACCGACCTATATATATACATATCTATATGAGCAGAGACGCACAGAATGTGTGCGAATATAGCTTACCGATGAAGTGGTCCAAGGTATCCCATTTGTGTTAGTCGTGGTAAATTCAGTTGCCGTCGGGGATAGTGGTGCTCCGACAGGCCGTGGATGGTATGCAGGAATCGGATACAGCCCTACCTGTTGGTAAGTGTTGCAAGCCCTATTTGCAGGTGATCTAGGGACGGCGCTTGGGGGAGGGCTAGTGGCAAAAGTGCCCCAGGGGGAATTCTGTATTGGGAAGCAGGACCCAGCACGATTCACTTGAGTAATAGAACGGCGTGGCCCAATGCCCGGTCCTTCGAGGTATCGAGACTGCTCCCCGGTGCAGCGTGCGTCAAAGTTACCGGCACTTGAGGAAGGGCCCGAAAGCACTCGTTGAGACTGAAAAGAACCATTACCTGGGAAGCTAGGGTTTGTAGCTGGACCGCCCCAGAATCTGCTTGGATCTTGACCAACTGAACCGCTAGGTAGTGGTAAAGAATCGCCATAAGCTTTTTCAGGAAGCGGATTGATTTCCATACCAAAAACCTGCTGAGCAGGGGGAGGCCAGAACCCTCGAGCTCTGTTATAAGCCCCGGCAGATAGAGCATCGGAGATATCTGACTGTGAGTCATCTTGCCCATTCCATGTATCCTGAAACTGACTGAGAGTGTGATTTGATGCATTGAAAGCGTTCTGTAGATGACTGATGGTCTGCTCGGTAACCTCGCGTCCGTTGAAGTCAGCTTCAGATGGGGGTCCAAGGGCTTGGTCGAGAGTATGTTTGATCACCCGCGTTTGTGCTAATTCTTGCTCTTGGATGGCAATTTTGGAATTGGCGGCAAGTAACTCCTGCTTCAACCGCAGAAACTCGGTGGTATCTACATTTTTGGCATTACGCTGAGTGGCATCTAGTGGAGCAGAATCCTGGAGCGACTCAGTTGCAAGAGTCAGTGGCGCCACGGTAGACGACCCATCGGTCTCCATATGAGCCGTTGAGATGGCATTATTTCCCGCCAGAAGATGCTTTTGTTTTTCCAGCAGAACCTGCTGCCCAGAAAGCTTTGTGAGGGTCTCCTGGTTTACAGAAGGCCTCGCACTAGAAGCTTGGGGCTTGGGTGAAAGCTTGGCTAGTATTTTTTCCATCTCAGAATGACCGACGGCGGTGATAGAGTTTGAATGCTCCAACTTCTGCTTCTAGGCTTGTGAGACAGCAGACACTTTAGATATTCAGAAAGAAACCTGACCTTATTTGACGGTGTATCTTCATATTCACTAACAGGGGGTTGGGAATTTCCAAGCTTAGAAGATACAAGTGGATCTGGAGGGCTGTTGGGGGTGTTTAAATGCTTATGTCCCTATACGCAATTCCGAATATATGTTAGAAGAATATGCATCTTTCCAAAAAGACTTTCGAATGAATGTTTCAAGGCTAGAAGTTATCGACTTACTGATGCTTCGCGTCCAAAGCCTAGGGCGTGCATCTCGCAGCCCCCATCATTGGAAAGAAACCCCCCTTCAGAATGCTTGCGGCTAATTGTAGGGGACCCAGTAGAAAGAAAAGACATTTTGTCCAGTTGATAATAACTATTTCTGTTCGGTATTTGTCAATGTGGTAGTCAAGCAAGATAATTTAAGAAAGTATTGCAAGAAAAAGAGAGAGAAAAGATGAAGTAGCTGAAAGCGCGTGTTGAAAAGACAGCACACTTCACAAAATCCAAATGTTTTCACATGCAATGACAAGCTGACAGGAGCATATGCTTGCGAGATGACTGTAAGTGTGGAGATAGGCTTTTTATCTTTGTGTTGGGGACAAGAAATGAGATAGATGGCAGTATTTAAAACAGAAGAGATCAAAATACTGTAAAGAAACTTTTGAGAGGAGGGGAGAGAGGGGGATTTGGGAAAGCAGGGGTGGCTTAGGGAGCGACGATTAGAAGAGGAAAGGATGGGACGAAAGGTAGAGAAGGGAAGACTGGGGGTGAGAAAGTCGCACCTGCTGGAGGGAATGTCCATAAGAGGAAGGACTGCCAACAACCAGTCCGGGTAGTATCCCCCGCCATACAGAACTCATGCAATGGCGAGGATGATAAAAGTAAATATAACAGTAAGACAGACTAGATTAGAAACATCAATCTAGAGGTGATTGGTTAATATACCTTCCAAATCATACACATGTGAGCATACTTACATTGAAGCTATTGTTGTACCGGGGGAATTAATGAATTGTTAATCTATTGACACCAGCTCTGTCTGCCTTGGGATCTTGGCTGATATAGGATCCAGATGATATCCACCAAAATTTGTCAAAGTGGCCAGCACCATGCAATCCAGCGTGGCCTTTCTAACGACAACTGTCACTCAGAATTAAAAATTCAGGTTGCCCAACACCAGTAAGGATGGGTACAAGGCGTGCCGCATGTTCGAGGCCAGATATATCTGCACCCCATATAACAAGCTCCAGTCGCTCACCCTCCAGTGGGCGGAGGAACAATGCCCCCAAGCCATTTTCATATTTATAATGATATTCACGGCACTCCTGCTTTAGAGGCATGTCAATTTCAGTTCTTTGTCTGGTGTGGTTATGGATACAATCTTTAAACAGGATCAAATGGCCACCAGCACTGCGGATCGGAAACCCTGTATGCTGTGAAGAAGGTAAATCGTCTCCCACTGCAATAGTCATGACATTCCCAATACCGATGTCATTATTTCCGTTATGGAATGGGGTGTATGTGGAGTTATGCTTTGAGGCCAATTGAGAATCAGCTGCGAAATATCGAAGACGATTGCGACTGATCTGGAGCGCTACATGGTCAACACCTTTCGAGCACGTGCAAATCGAAAAGGTCCCATTAGAACGTAGAATCGCACCCATCGCCCCCAGTTGACGGCCATATGGATATCTGATGAATGTTTTGCCATCTCGCTTCATTCGAGGATGTCCATATACCTGAAGCATCGACCAGATACCACGTATCTTCGCACCGATTCGGATCAACTTCAAATGAATCACCTGTATCATTAAATGCCAAAGCAACAGGCAATTTGATCCGAGAATTAGCAGAAAGGTGAAACCGATGTATGTTCTGTGTTTTTATATACCAAACCCCGTTTTCTAAGTTTCTGGTGATTCTCATTTGGCCATTGATATCAGGAGATTGTAACTGGTCGACATTTATCCCATTTTTGGGCCACATGCTTCCAGAGGACGGGATAGTTAGGGTAAAATCAAGGGAGAAATTTGTTGGACATGGGGATCGAGTAGTTTCTTCCCAAAATTTAAACAAAGAGAGTTGCCAGGACTCCTTCAAACCAATGGCCCTTTCCAAGCAATTCGTCATATTCGGACGGCCATCGGGTTTGTCCTAGAAGCTCATGCATGAGGCGAGAATGATAGACTCCAACGTTATCATCATCGGAACCGTGCTGCTGAAATACGGGTATACCAGCAAGGTTACTTAATAATAGCCCGTGTTTAAATCTGGATCTCGATCTTTCAAGTATAGATGCGATCAACGGTTCAGAGTCCTGCCACATAGAATATGCCACATAGTCTGCGCTCTTTCTATCAACATCCTTGGTTTTCGAATGGCCTTAATTAGACGTACTTTGGATTTATGAATACCCCGACACAGGTGCTGCGGCAATAATATTATCGGGATAATGAGTGGATAGATACCACGCCCCTTGACCTATATCTTTTAGCAGATGAAAATGTGGATGTAGAAATAGCACTCAAATTCGGCACATCCATACCTCCATTTGAATGACCAACAACAATCCAACTGTCTAGCGTCACTTTTGGGCCTTTCCAATTGACATGTTCTATCCAGTCTGTAATCGCAGCCACAGCTACCATGGCATCAAGAGTACCCCAATTATCTACATTGATGGTGAGCATTCTCTGATACATATCAATCATGAGGAAAATATTGTTTGTTTTGATAGAGTTATGTAAAACAGGAGCTACACAACAAGAAAATCCATAGAACTCACGCCAGTCATTAGCACTCCAGGGAGTGACACCGCTTGGAAACTGAACCCATGCACAAATGCCATAGGCGTCATCTAACATCTCACGGGCCTGTATACTATCTGCATCAAGCCCTGCTCCATGAAGGCCGATTAGAACGGGATTGAAACCAAGTTTATCTCCGCAGATGGGATCCAATGGGGGAGGGCGTAAAACGGCGTAGGACACTATCTGTGCAGGATGAATAAATGTAAATTTTTGAGCATCTGACGATGACCTTTCCTCGAGTTTTATCTGGAAGGATTGGGTTCTGAGTATTTCTCCTTCCTTTTTATGGGGGTTGTACACAATATTAACAGGGAATTCGGTCTGTAGTGGAGTGCCAAGAGTGATGTTGAAAATAATGGGTCTGGTTTGGTAAGGAGACATATGGAACGGCCTCCTGATGGCCAAATTATGCTGCTGAGCCTGTAAATTTTATTGACGGTATGGATTTCGCCGCCAAGTAATTGCCTTGCATGCATGGGAGTGCTAACATCAGGCGAGCTCACAGAAAGTATCTCGACCCAGTCGGCCATATTGTTCTGTATATGAACTGATGCCCATGGGCTTCCAAATCTCCCTTGTGTAAATTCTGATATCACAAGGCTCGTCTCATCAATATCGATCAATGCATCGCGTGTCTCTGCCTCAATCACCACTTCAATTGTAGGTTTTTCGAGCGCTCCAAGTACTCGAACATCCCGAATCAGCCGCAAATCAATCACATGGAATCCTGGCCAGAGATATAAAATGACAGGCACTTTGCGATAGGTGTAATAATCACCTCCAAAGTAACGTGTGCCGTCGACTGAGAATTCTAGCAAACTGTCTGTAAAAAGAGCAATTGTTTGCCCATTTGGTTTGTCCACTTTCAAGAATCCGCGCGCCCAGGCTTGATATTGCAGAGCAAACCATCCATATATGGATTGCAGATAGCCCCAATTGATCTCTGGGAAACTCACTTTCAATATAGCCTTGGTCTGTCCTGATGGAGAGCTGAGTACATCAGCCTGAATTCGACGCCATTTCACGGTTCCATTAGCAGAAAGTGCACTGTTAAATGCATCCTTCTTATTATATGCCAAATTGCCAAACCCACCTTGATACTCCAAAGGATCTGCGCCCCAGGAAGCTTCTCTTTGAATATCTCAGTGTTAAAATGTACCATAATGGGGTCTCGGAGAGTAACCTTACCTCGCGTTCCAGATTTAAAAGGGCCAAGGATTTGTCATTCGTCCGAGAATGAAATACCATTCAAGTACGGTTGAAAGAGTATTTGGTAAGGACTATTATCAAGGGAAGGCCCGGTTGCTTTCGAGCTGCACAGCCCCGCGGATTTGAACAAAAGAATTATCGTTAAATGTATTCGTGTAATGCAGAAATATAACTCTTTTTTTTTTTTTTTTTCACAATAAAATTCTAAATGTAGACTGTAAATTGTTATAAAAAAAGTTAAATTTCTGCAGCTATGCTATAGTTCAAATGCCTCGTCAGGGCTAGATAGAAGTAATTTAATACATGGGACATAATACCTTAGTGCCTTAATACCTTTGGAGGGGTTGCCCACGTGATACACGTGCAATAAACACTATCCGGATGTACTCCGTACGGAGTACCAAGGCAAGTATTTCCTATGATCTACAATCTTATCTATTTTCTAGACCTTATTTCCTAGGCATTTGCCATTTAAGCAAGAATTCGCATATAGGTAATGAAATGTTGTATGGATGAATGAGGTCATAGGCGAAACCCCTGAGACCTGAGTAAAAGATTCCATGTCCCCACATAGGTAATGTACCTTAGTTTACGTCTGTACTCCATACTCTGTATTTATGTAATTATTTGCAGTCTCCGTGTTGTATTAACTACCATCACTGATATTTTAAACTGACTTCATCATTTCCATTTTTCATTGAGTTATAAATAATAAGCAGGACCTTTAATACTAGTTGTGGAGTAAGTACACAGTAATACCAGATATATCAGACAGCATGCAACCAAGGCGGCGTTCTCCACGGGTGTCATCCCGCTGCGTGTCCTTCATTCTTAATGTTCATTCGCCAGAGAAGATTCGTCATCGGGGAGACCGCAAACGTACGTACCTTACCACCAACCTAGTACCCAGTACCTACTACCAAATCCTCCACCTCTCCGTCCAGCTTCGCGGTCTCCTTCAGAAAAGAGAAAAGCTCAATGAAAAACTGGCTGGTCGACATTTAGAAATTTCTCTTGAATTTCCATCGATTTGCCTAGCCAATTGGGCGGGTACTGTATGTATACCGACTTTTTCAACCCCCTCTTGAACTATCTCTAGATGTGAGCTGATCGTGTCATTGAATGGCCGTAGAAACCCAACCCCGAAAGATGACTACAACCATCGTGACAGATACCGGGCGACGTTCCTCGATACGACCATCAGAACCGCAGCAATCCATGTCTAGCCCTGTTGATAAGTTTCCATCGTATTGCGATGAACTATACGACACAGCAACAGAATTGAGGGACCCTCCAAATTCCACGATCAAATATTTGCCAAATGATACCTGGGAGCCTCGAAAGGCAGGCCCTTTTCCTCGAGACCATACAAATGGGTCTGTCAGGAATTCAAAACATAGACCGCGAAAGAGTATCAGCGAGGCTATCAGCACAATTAGGACCCGCAACGCGAGCGTGAGTGCCAACGCGCAGGAGTTGGCGCAAGCCCTCAGGGCTCCAATATCTTATCGACTGATAGTAAGGCCACTTGATGAGAATGTTCAAGCTTTGTTTCTGTGGCTCATTAATTCCTACTCAGGTTCTCTGTCTCATTTGGTATACAACTTCTGCTGTTACAAATACCTCGTCGAAATCTATACTGAATGCACTTCCTATGCCGATTACCCTTACAATTGTACAATTTGCTTTTGTGTCTATATGGTGTTTGCTCCTAGCGTATCTTTCAACCACATTACCCTGGCTCAGAAGAAACGTACCAGCTCTAAAAAATGGCATCCGCTACCCAACTCGCGATGTTATCACGACTGCTCTGCCTTTGGCAGTATTTCAGCTAGCTGGTCACATACTTAGCTCCATGGCTACCTCTCAGATACCGGTGTCTTTAGTTCACACCATCAAGGGACTCTCGCCACTTTTTACAGTCCTGGCATACCGTGTGCTTTTTCGCATAAGATATGCCAAAGCCACTTACTTGTCACTTATTCCGTTGACTTTAGGTGTCATGCTTGCTTGCTCCACCGGATTTTCGACGGATTTCTTCGGTATAGCATGCGCACTAGTTGCCGCAATAGTCTTCGTCTCACAAAATATCTTTTCTAAGAAGCTTTTCAATGAGGCCTCGCGCGCGGACTCGGAGATGCAACCACCGGGTCGACGAAAGCTAGATAAGCTGAATCTCCTTTGCTATTGCTCCGGGTTAGCATTTCTCCTCACATTGCCTATTTGGCTTGTTAGCGAGGGCTACCCTTTGATTTCAGACATTATGCAGGATGGTGTCCTATCTTTGTCAGAGAAAAAGGGTTCTTTGGACCATGGCGCACTTTTCATTGAATTTGTTTTCAATGGAATATCGCACTTCGCGCAGAATATCTTGGCCTTTGTTCTACTGTCAATGATATCGCCAGTCTCATACTCCGTTGCATCTCTGGTGAAACGAGTGTTTGTCATTGTTGTCGCCATCGTGTGGTTTGGCAGCTCGACCACGGGTGTCCAAGCTCTCGGGATCGCTCTAACTTTCCTTGGACTGTACCTCTACGATCGCAATAGCCATGAGGATCTGGCAGACCAAAGAGCAAATGCCGATCACTTTCGCGCAAAAGAAGCAGTTCTACCTTTGAACGTCCGCACAACAACCAAGGCATGGGATTCAAACAGCTACGCATTCCCTTCATCAAAACCTACCCAAAGTCAATTTCCCGACAGTTTGAACTCTTTGGTAAATAATCCGAAGAAAGAAGATGATGGGCCAGGTCGGATTCGACCCAGAGGAAGTAGTGTCTCCCGAACATGGTTGCCTCCTGGCACAAAACAAGAATCTACTTGGCAGCCAAGTGACTCTTAGTTACCATATGCCACCATTTTCTCCTCAGTTTTGTTTTGTTTCTGTATCATATTTAGGTTTTTGGTGTTATAAGGAAACGCGTTTTCATCATCATCATCATTGATATTATTATTATCTATTTATTTCGATTTTTGATTTTGGGGGGGTATTATCCTCATGCTAAGATAAGAGGTATGCAAGACTAAGAAAGATGTACATGTTTGCTTGAATTATTGAATATGAATGTGCAATAGATATTGATGGTAACTATTTGTTAATTATAGCAATCTGGTAGGCCAGGTGCCTTGTTTGACCCTTCCTTACCTACCTACCTTACTAGTGAAAGGCTGCCTTTCTTTTCCTCTACCCCTTCCTCGCATATTCACCATGCACCCAGATACAACCATAACGCCTAGGTAGGTCCGATTAATGGTAATATTATTTCTACTGAGTCCTGGCGGGAAAAAAAATAAAAAATAAAATAAAAATTCCTACGTTAGGTTAACCGTCGTTGGATGTAGCCACCAGAAGAAAAGAACTCTGCCATAATTAAGCAACCCGCCATTGACAAGGATAGCTTTAGGCGATTCCATCACAGGGCATAAAGTCGCTCTTGAATCATGTAGCAGAGGAGGAAGAGATCTATATTATCTTGAAGATAATACCCTTCCACCTACAATAAAACATGTCCGTGAAATGAGTTTGATATGGTAAGAAAGAAAAAAACAAAACTAAGCCGCGCATTTCCGACAAAAGGTGTTTGGTTCGGATTAAATGATTTCCCGCATAACCGAGCCAATCCGCAGGCGGCAATTTGCGAGTGACGCCCCGGCTGGTGTCTCTGGGCAGAAACCGAAGAAGCCAAAAGTGCTCTGACCACGAACAACAGCTCTTACAGCTTTGCTTCTGCCACCTCCTTCCCATCCCTCACCCTCGAATCTTCTTCTTTTCTACCTCTCCTTGAATTTGCTTTATTTTACACAATGCGGCCGCAGTTGTTTCGTGCGGCCGCCCGGTCTCTCCGGGTTCCAAACGCCAGTTATCCCAGGACCTTCGCGACGACAACCCCTCGCGCTGCAGAGGTGGAACTCACAATTGGTACGTCAGGGCATATCGATCATTGCTTCCTTGATGCATTTGCTAATGTTCAATTTTTCAGATGGCAAGAAGGTTTCGGTAGAAGGTAAAGTCTTCAAAACGAGCGGTCCAAAAGTCTTTCCTACTTACACCGTTTTTCAGCTGGCTCCGCTCTTATCCAGGCCTGCGAAAAGGCAGGCGCCACAATTCCAAGGTATTATCCGTTAGAAACTTGACATTAGTTGATATGTACTGATATATCTTGATAGATACTGCTATCATGAGTACACTCTATCCCTGTCGTTGATCATGGTTTACCTCTAACACAGCAGATAGAAAATTATTGATTGCAGGAAACTGTGGGTTACAAAAGGCTCGTTATCCCAAATATTGATTTGTCTGATTCATTTTTAGGTCGTATGTGTCTTGTCGAAGTCGAGCGAGCACCGAAGCCTGTGGCATCGTGTGCCTGGCCCGTACAACCTGGAATGAATGTCAAAACCAGCTCCCCGCTTGTGCACAAGGCGAGAGAAGGTGTTATGGAATTCCTCCTCGCTAATCATCCCCTCGATTGCCCTATTTGTGACCAAGGAGGAGAATGTGATCTTCAGGACCAGTCGATGCGTTATGGTGCTGATCGCGGGCGATTCCATGAAGTCGGTGGCAAGCGTGCCGTCGAAGATAAGAACATTGGACCATTGGTCAAAACATCTATGAACAGGTGCATCCACTGTACTCGTTGTGTCCGCTTCATGAACGATGTTGCCGGTGCACCAGAGCTTGGAACCACTGGCAGAGGGAATGATATGCAGATCGGCACTTATTTGGAAAAGAATCTCGACTCTGAACTCTCCGGAAATATTGTCGACCTCTGCCCCGTCGGTGCTCTCACATCAAAGCCTTACGCTTTCCGGGCTCGTCCATGGGAGCTGAAGCACACAGAATCCGTCGATGTCCATGACGCCCTGGGCTCCAACATCCGGATCGACACCAGGGGTATGGAAGTTATGCGGATTACCCCAAGACTCAATGATGACGTTAACGAGGAATGGATTAATGACAAGTCCCGGTTTGCGTGCGATGGCTTGAAAACCCAGAGACTTACAACGCCTTTGATCCGCAGGGAGGGAAAGTTTGTTCCTGCCACGTGGGAACAAGCTCTCACTGAGATATCCTCGGCTCAGGAGAAGCTTCAAATGAAGGCCAACGAATTTAAAGCCATTGCTGGACATCTTGTCGATGCGGAATCACTTGTGGCCATGAAGGATCTGGCCAATAAACTTGGTTCTGACAATCTTGCTCTCGATCAGCCTGGTGGCAGTTCGCCTGTTGCACATGGTATCGATGTCCGTTCCAACTACCTGTTCAACTCTAAGGTTTCCGGAATCGAGGAAGCAGATGCCATTCTTCTGGTTGCCACCAACCCCCGCCACGAAGCCTCCGTGCTCAATGCTCGCATCCGTAAGCAATACTTACGCTCTGATCTCGAAATCGCTCTTGTTGGAGAGAAATTTGACAGCACTTTCGACTTCGAGCATTTTGGGTCTGATGTTTCCTCCTTGAAAGCGGTCCTGTCTGGACCCTTCGGAGAAAAGCTTGCTTCAGCTAAGCGACCCATGATCATTGTTGGCAGCGCTGCAGCCGAGCACCAAGATGCGAAGGCCATCTTTGAAACGGTTGGTAACTTTGTGGAAAAGCATGCGGGCAACTTCAATACCCCTGAGTGGCAAGGTTACAATGTACTGCAGCGTGCAGCATCTCGTGCAGCTGCCTACGAAGTCGGTTTCACTACACCCTCTCCAGAGGTTGCTCAAACCAAGCCCAAGATGATTTGGCTCCTTGGTGCCGACGAACTCGGTCAGAGCGAGATTCCAAGTGATGCATTTGTTATCTACCAAGGCCACCATGGAGACCGCGGTGCCCAGTTGGCCGATGTTGTGCTTCCTGGTGCAGCATACACTGAGAAATCCGGCACTTATATCAACACTGAGGGACGGGTTCAAGTAACTCGCGCAGCTACCTCTCTGCCTGGAGCTGCCCGTGATGATTGGAAAATTATCCGCGCAAGCAGTGAATTCCTTAGTGCCCCACTCCCCTATGATGACATTGAGATGCTCCGTGATCGCATGGAAGAGCTCAGCCCTGTTATGCGTCGGTATGACGTTGTCGAGCCAGTTTCTCTGAGTTCATTGAGCAAGGTTCAACTGGTTGATCAGAATAAGGGCTCGCAGGCAACTGGGGCTCCATTCAGCAAGGTCATTGAGGACTTCTACTTTACGGATTCCATTTCCAGGAGGTATGTAGACTACAACTTACTGGACATGTGTAGTTCGCTCTGTGCTAACTCAAATGCAGTTCACCAACTATGGCTCGCTGCTCGGCAGCCAAAGCTATTGGAAACCCCGAGACAAACTTCATGGCTGCTGGTGAAATGTCCCCACAGGCTTTGTATGGCTGAACCTATAACACCCTGAGTGGTGGTCGCTTTATTCATGTTTCTCTGTTGGTCTAGGCGTTGTCGTTGTACCACCTAAACATCACTGTGTTGTTCTATTTCCGTTTTATCTTTTATTTTGATTGTTTTCCCTCTATCTCTTTTTCTATTGTGCCTCACTATCACCACCTGGGTTCAACAATTTGAACTAATCAGTAGTGGTGAACTTGTACATAAGATTGAGACAAAAAATAGTGTCAAGAGGCATTAGAAGCCATACGAACTTCTAATTGAATCAGGAGGCCATGCTTAGAAATGGATTATTCCAGGGTATGATTTCACAATTTACTACTATCTTAGTGATGACCTAATTATTAGTCTTGACCCCCCAGACTCCAAGTTCCAGGGAGAGCATGGCATGGCCTCACATATATATAGAGTCAATGTAGGGCAAATAAACACTATTATCTATTTTGTATAATTTTAACTCATAAAGTATGGCTACCTAGTTTATCAGGTCATAGCTCATCATCATCAGTCTCCCCAGCAGTTCCCTCAGCACATTTTCCCGCCAGTTGTGAATTTATCTGGATCTGATTCTGTTTTTCTTGGTTTTTTCTGGCAAAAGGAAGCTGCCTTCGTGGCGGAGGAGGCGCTGGTTCCTTCATGACTGGACGACAGGATGAAATTTTGTGACCTTGTCCCTGTACATCGCCCCTTTTTCCTTTTTTGACAGGTGGTGATGGTGGGCTGAATTCTTCATCCGTGGCTGTGTTATCTTCCTCCTCTAATGGTTGAGGCGTTGAGCGTTGCCCACCATCTGTGTTCTGATCCTCCTCTCGGCTATCCTGATAACCAGCGTTGTCGACTTCCATCTTCTCAAATTCATCCTCACTTTCCGATCCACTGTGCCCTAGATCCCGAGCTGCACGTTTTAAACGCTGGCCCTTATCGGTAGACCTACCATACCTACCTAATGTCGCTGCCCGTATCTCGGAAACTATATCTCAACACCGCAAGTCAACGAAATTAAATGCGTATGGCTAGAGAATTCTATTCAAGGCTTACCTTTGATTGGATCTACCTTTGCAGAAGCAAGAAGGCGCTGCTGGTTGCGAATTTTGAGCTTTTTTTCATTGAGCAATTGTCCGAAATCAGCTATGATCTGGTTTTCATGTTGACTCTTGGCATTGATCAACTCCTCAAGCTGTCTGCTGAGTTGGTGAATCGTGTTCTCGGCGGTGAGAAAACGATTATTCAAGGAAGAGAGCCGATGTTCAAGGGAACTTGCCCTTGCGACAGCGATTCCAGACCAATCGAAGAGCTCAATTGCTTGCTCGTCATCTTGTTTGAGGATTATAGTGCCGAGTTTTTGCTTTGATGGGGCTTAGACTAGAGCACGAGAGGTATTGCAGAGAAAAAGAACGTACTGTTATGGCTTCTATTTTTTTCCGTATTGTGAGAACCATCTCCTTGTCATCATCGCCGGAACCAGAGATACTGGCGAAGGCTTCGATACCAGAAGCCCAATCGGGTATACCGGCCGATGCTGGAAGTTGTCCAAGAACATACGACACTGTTTGAGTCCACTCATCATCACTGCCTTGGTAATTTTTTGCACGGAGGTTCTTGAGTCGAGACTGTCTCACTATCAGAAGTGCATTAGTGTGTTTGAAGATTTAGAATCACAATAAAATGAAAATTCAAGCAGGTCAGTGAGGATAATGCTTGACTGGACCGTACCGGTGGTAGTATATGGGGTCTCTCCTTCTGTGGCAGCTATGTTCAGATCCAGAAGGGTAGCATCGAAGCGAGAAACATAGAGAAGCACATGAGTATCTGGCTCATCGGTCCTAGGAATGCGCAGAATCTGCGGTGACGATGCAGGCTCAGGGAGTGACATGGTGCCCTGGTGATAGTGGTTGTTTGCACTACTTAAAGAACAATCAGTCGAGGAGTTTGTGTAGTTATTTGAGTTTCTGACTGACGCGCTCAGCCCATTGCTGCCTGTTGTCATCTGGTCAACGTCACACCTGTGACGCTATTCGGTATTGGTATCTTGTTACATAGGTAGCGATTTGATTTAGTGTCTACCGGGTACTTCCTTCCTCTCCCCTTCTCTCTCGCCCTCTTATTGATTGATTTGTTGGCACAGCACTGTTAGTTTTCTTCTGTGCTGCGAATCATGATCAATTGTGTCTAATACTTCAGCTGGATTTTCCCGGCAGAGATAAACTGAGTTCTGACAAAAGGCTGCTAGTGTGCAGACTACGCCTCGTGGCACTATGTGTAAGTCTTGGTATCTAGTTGGAGTATCTTACTTAGGTAGTTATCCTGTGCTACAATAGCTTGCATGGAGCATCTAGCCACAATAATAATAGTAGGTACACCGTACTTTGTAAGTTGTAACAAGTCCTCCTCGAGCAAAAATGATTTAACATGCAACATGGGTCGGTATTGCATGCATGATCCATGGCTATCAAACCCTTCAAACAAAACCTGGAAGTTTTGCGCCTATCTCACCAATACCAATAGTGCCCCGAATCCCGATCGACTGACTTACTACTATGTACCTGCAATATTCTGTGGGCCGTTTGGCTGTTCTTTCAATTGGACCGATTTATAAACTAGTTGCGCCTTTGGCCCTAGTCCAGGCCTTTTGGTCCTAATTAATAATATTAATTAATGCGTCTTCGGGGGGGCAACTGCGACAGGAACGATTTCAACGGCGTGGATCATCATCCTGAGCGTGCTGGCAACAAAATAATACATAGCTATTCTGTAGTTCTGAGTACTTACTAGATAGGCTCAAGCGGGTGATGAAGAGCCTGTTGTCCCCTTTATCATTATCCTTCATCATCTTTCCCCTTCTCTGATTCTCAAATTAAATGACAACAGTTGGTATTTCAAAAATCTAAACTACCGAGCTTTCGAGTCTATTGTCGTGTTTCGTCCGCGGACCGCGTACCTCTTTAGGTACGGAGTACTACGTAGGTAAGTTTCCGCCATCTTGTCCCATCACGTTCTTTCTCTCCCTACAGAAAGAATCTTCCAGCCACCATTCAAATTTCCTTTTCTTCAACCACACGCGGACTCTCGAGCGCTCTTGGAGCTTTGGAGTCTTGTGCTGCTCGTTTGTCCGCACGCTGGATTCCTCTTCCTCCGTACCACTCCGCTCCTGATCTCGGTGGACCGGAATTTGAATTCGATCTCATCCGTATGAGGCACGCCCGCATCATTTATCCCATCCACCTACGCACTCACTCGAACATCCGTAATCTGAGTTAATTCGCTATTATCACGCAAACACAGACAGCTGCCATCAGTAATACCCGAACAGACCGGTACTAAGATCCAATATTCACTTGTGTTGGATATCGAAGGGAGCAAACACCTCATCGCTCGTTCCTCGTCTACACGGGATGACGCTTCACCCTCTTTACAACCTAGTATCAGCACCGGAGAGCTCTGAGTCCGCTACTTAGACCAGTCGATTGGATCTATACCTAGTTTTCATATGAAGTCGTCGTATCATTTCTTCTATTGACAGGTCTCAGCATGGAGCCGTTGACCCTCCAGTTACGGCATGGTGATGAGGAAACAATCGAATGCTGGGACGACGATGGTGATTTACAATGCATTGAAGATATCCAATTTCGCACCGCGTCTAGCGCAACATCTGTCACTAATTCTTCCGTCCGTCGGTCTGGACACCGAGACTCGGTTTCCTCCCGTCGTTCTGCTCGCTCCGATATCGACTCCAATGCAGGTGGCGATGAGGACTGGCAGGTACAATTACATGAGAACGATGATCCTGTGAATGAAGAGGCTATTGCTTCTGCCAAAAGCGCCGGCATCCCCTTACCGACGAACGTTCCCAAGTCGGCTCTCATCGGGGGTACGATCAAACGTCTTGGACGGAAAAAACCCAAGAAGAACTTTGTTGATGATTGGTCCGAAGATGTCGAACTTCCAGGTCCAGATAGTATATTGCAACTGAAAACTCCCCGGGCGACAGTTTTTCCGGATTCGCTTCGACACATCAACTCTGCCGCCACGAGCCCGGTGAAATCTTCAGCTTCGCCTTTCTGGAACGATGATGTGTCAGTACGTCTGCAATCATCTGTTACAACACTGAATAGATTTCGAGATGAATATGACACTGGTGACATAGAAGATGTGCCCACAATCAAGGTTGCGAAATCTCGATCTCCACAGAAGGCGGTCCCCATAAGCGATTTCAGACCTAGCAGTGTGGAACAGGACGTGGAAAATTTCGATGATGATTTCGAACTGCCTGCGGATAACTGTCCTCTACAACTTTCGTCCCGAAAAACTAATACAAGGAACTTGAGCCCTGCCCCGGAAGATTTTGATGTAGACTGGTCTGAAGGTAGTATTGGGGTCCGGTTTGGCGGCACCGCGAGGGATCGTCGATCTAACCCAAGCTCCACGGTATCTGTCGTTAGCCCCAGTGTTTCGAGCTGTTTGACTGGTGAGAGTGAGGACGACGGCTTAGATGGTCTCGTTATTCCAGAAGGTCCCTTGAATTTAGAAACGTCTTTGAAAAGACAACAAGATCCCAAACTTACGAGCGTTGCGAGCCGTTCCAGATCAGCTCAAGACCCGGCTAACACGGATGATTTCTTCTCTGGGATTGAGATTGAAGGCGACGATGTTTTTACACCAGGAAAATTGTCACTTAATCCCAACGTCAAATGCAAAACAGAGCGCCCTGAAAGCCCGGTACGTCGTTCGGCAACTACCATCACTTTCACCAACACAGCAGTTTCTCCAAAAACTCGAATCCCACGTCTTCCGGGCCATGACCGTCCGCACTCGACACACCTTGAGACTGTCTCAGAAAGTGGTGCGCCTCTGTCTACTTTTCGGAGGTCACAGTCACGGCTTGGGGGTCATTCCTCGCATTCATCCATATCCAGTCTTCCTCATTCTGAAACCACGTCAGTTTCGCCTACTCCCATAACACCTGGCCGACGACTCGTTGGGACCCGAGTTTCGAAAAACTTGCTGGCTGACGAGCGCGCCCCAGCTGGCAAGCAACTCTTGAAAAATAAGCGATCAATGCCCGCCATGCGCAATATACATCAGGTCACCTCAACCTCATTCCAATGCTCGCCGTCTGAAGACGGAACAAGCCGGTTTTTAAACTCTAGTACTCGCCCCAAAACTCCCGTTGATCTCATGGGAAATGACACCAGGCCATTGACCCGCAGGCTCCAGGCGCCATTCATACCGGCAGGTGCATCGGAAAATCAATCACACCATGCCAAAGTCAAAAGTTACCGGAATTCACGCCGTACAAATTCGGATAGCTCCGGGGATAGCTTCAGTCCACAAGGGCCCGTAACCCGACTACCACGGCCAATTCGCCCAGAACCGTTTAGCAACAAGTCTAATCAAGATGCCTTAGCGGGCACTACAAAGCGTACTCTTACCAAACCAACCCGTCGACGAAATTTTGGGGATGGCACTGAATTGGAATCATTTGATGATTTGCCTACCTCTTTTTCAGCAGAAAGCCGATTTGTCAAGCACCCTATCGGTCGTGGGGCTCCAAGATCTCTCAAAAGTAAACTAAGTCAAAGTCGGATTGTACAGCCACCGATGGGTTCTCCACCTCAACCTCGCACGCCAGTGACACCTAAACCCCATGATGTTACTCCGAGGTTCGCACGCGACACCAACGCTTCAAGAAATGCCAGGGAGCAGCGCATTGCATCGATGACCATGAGCTTAAAAACTCGTGAGAACAATCCACTTGCGTCGCTCAGTTCGAACTGGAAAGCTCAAACGATCTCGCGGATGCCTTCGAGCTCCGCATCGATCAGAAGCAAGAAAAGAAAACCTGCCATGGTATCAGGCAAAGAGCCCCATTTGATAAAGCCCATGGGCGCTGGTGTTCAGGAGGCTAAATGTAAGTTTATGCTGCTATTCCAGCCAACTCATTACGGAGCTAACCTTGCTAGCCGTGAATGGCATGCGTTACAATCCCGTCACATTTTGCTGGGAGGGGAATGAAAACTTGGTCCAGGATTTTGATGCTGCCTCGCCCAAGTCTCCAAAACCAGCACCTGCCCTTATCACCAATGTTGGTGCAATGCAAAATGTGCAGGTGGTTGGGGGTATGGTTTTTGATCCACGACGCATGTGCTGGCTAAAATTGGCGTCACTGCAGCCTGGGAACAATGGATTAGTCGCGGTCCAGGATGAGGATGATGTATTTGCCGGTCTTGATGATCTGGAAGAAAACGCTTTAAGCAGCACTCCCTGTGCACGAAGCTCTGGAGCTTTTGATGACCTCGGTCTTGCGACAAGCGGGGATGAAAGAAGTGGTGGGGAGGAGTCAGACGAGTGGCCTATAACAGAAGAATTTGATGTTGGGCCAGAATTCATTCGACGCCAGCGGGCAGAAGAGGAGAAATGGAGACGCAAGGTCGATAAATGGGTGTGTCTCGGTCATGGTAATTTGGGGGATAGCTGGAGATGGACTATTCGAGATTTGGTAGGGTTCAGCGGTGCCCCAGGGGCTCAACGATTCAACGACAACTAAAACACGCCTCGGTCCGAGTCACGCCTTATATGTGAAAGATGAAGAAGAGGGGGCAAAAATGAATTGATACCCATGGATGCATTACTCCAAGACATTATAATGTTATGGGCGCATGTGATATCATGGACTCATGTGTATTGCTAATGTGCTCCAACTTCAAAAGTTGGTTGTTATGACGATGGAAGGGAATATCCATGCTAGCATGGGCTTGGGATAGTTTTTGCTTTCCACATTTCCCAGTCATGGATATCCCATACGAACTTATGATTTAAAGACATGTTTTACTTGGCCTTTATGATCTGGTCAGTATGATGATTTTTCGTTTTTTATCATTCTCATCTTTATTGCTTTCTTATTCTGTTCATTTTTTTTTATATTATGTCATTATCTAATCCTTCCGGTGTCATTGTTTTTCCCACGAGCAATAAGCAAGGACAATCAGGGCCTTTGTAACTATACATTGTTATGCTATATATAAATTCTGTAATTTAGCACTTTCTAAAATCAATAAATCTCTCGGACGATGGATATGCGAAGGCCCTGAGATAATAAAAGGCTATATTGACATATTCTTGACATCACTTCCCTAAATGACCGTAATGATTGAACCAGATTGACCGGGAAACAGAAAAGTAAGATACAATCTTGATTTAAGGCATATGCTAATTCTAAATCATGGCTCTGCTGTTTCTGAACAATGCCTATGCACTTTTCTATCACCTTAACGTCACACTCATTCTCACAGTACAGGGGTAGAGTATGTACTACCTTTATTGATTAGTTTGCTTGTTAATGCATTGTTTTCTTACTTGTTTGCTTTTCCTCCCCTGGAACCCTAGAAGAAAAAAGAAAAGAAGAGAAAAGAAAAACTGACTTATGCAATAGCAGGAGGGATTGTTTTTAGATAAGATCTAATATAAGTATACATAGTGTCTCTGTCCCATGTCAGTATATATGTAGTGGAGATAGGTACTATTTTTTATATATTCCAGTTAATAGGCAATTGTTCTCCTCACGTTCTCCACTACTCATCTACCTAAAAGGTACTAGTATGGTCATTTGACTGATATCTGTATCCATGACCATGCATATTATCAAATAAACAAACAAATATACCAATAGCCAAACAGATGCGATCCCACAGTTCCATGTTAAGATAGGCATTAAACTGTAGTTAACAACTTATATATACCTCTCTAGTCCACAAGATGAAATTTATGTATTTATATTTGCATCATGTACAAGGAGGCAAATAGCTTCAACTTATATGTGTACATGCTTTGGAAATAATATCAATATAGACACAAACAGGGTGCGAAAGAGCACAAGATGCCAATTCAACCATCAGACAAAGAAAGAAAGCTAGAGGTGTAATAACGTTGGACAACAAATTGGAAATGCGCAAGGGTATATAGTATTACCTTCAGGGACTTAATGAGAACCTCGCATGGATGTTCGGGTTCAGCCAATGCCAACGAGAGTGAGAGAAAGGAGGGAGGGGGGGGGGGGCAAAAACCAAACAAACAAACAAAAAAAAGAAAGAAAGAAAAGAGGCCAATTCCCGGTGAGATTGATTATGTACCAGGATAACTATCCAGCCCCATGATATGATGATGTCCATCAACTAGATACCTACTTACTATGTACAGAGTGTCATGTTATTATTGAATGTTAGTGGGTCTTTTTTCATCTCAGCAAATATCATGCATCTGCTCCGGTTACTTGCATAGAACGTAGTCTAGATGATCACCAAGTACTCCATATTGAAATGGATTTTTCTAATACTTCTCCGGGAAAAAGAAACGCCCTCAAGACATGTGTCATAAAGGTTTAGCAAAAGAAGGAAAGAAAGAATGAGAATGGATGACAAAGTGGAGATACTTGATTGAGCTGGTACATACATCATTTGCATACCTGTCTCCATCCGGAGTACAAATTATTTGTTGATTGATTTGCCCAAGCTCAAACAGAATGTGTTTTGTTCTGTTTGGCTTTTTTTTTTTTTGTCGTTGTGATTCAGGGGGCTAGGGACTAAAGCTTGTCATCATTCCGACTCGGAACGACAAATGATAAGTTGATAACAAATCGCCTCTAGGAAAGGTTCTAGCCCCTGCCACTGAGCAAACTGTCTCAAGAACAACACCGAGTCCTTGCGAATCCGAAAGCCACTGCTGATCGGAGAGCCCGTTTCATCGAATGATGGCCAAGGCGACAGTACAAGGAATATCGTTTTGATTCCCTCTGGTGGAAAAGAGCCAGCTCATACATACATACTCATTCAAATCGGATGACCGAGAAAGCAGCACCAGTCCTCGAGACTTAGAAGGTCGGATGTTCCCTGCAGAGAATACTTATGTACCCAGTAACATATCAGAGCTCAGTTCCGTTAACTTGCCTGTCAGTCATTGAGCGGTGACTGAAGAGGACAGCCAATGGTCCGGGAGGACTATGGTTACTGCATACTATTTTCGGAGACACGATGCAAAGGCCCAGCAAGCTTACCTTATCCATGGATGATGAAACAGGACTCTGGGCGTTGCCGTGACTAATAAGACTTGTTCTTGATTTTTGGGATGGACGTTCTGGCGCTCCAGGTGGGCTTGCGGGCAAGAGTCCCATCTTATTGGTTATCGATGATAGCAAGCGCTTAGGTTGTCATCTCACCCTGGGCTCACTGAAGAGCAGGCCCCTCAGTCGTTCTAACGTGGCGTCTACCGGAGGATACGGCGCTGCGATGGGATTCCTCAATGGGAGGATGACAATGGTTGTTCCGCTGCACAAGCGCCTTATGGGCTTAAAATGGGTTGTGAAGCAGTTGACTACACCACATGTACCGATTAGGTGACCCATGCCCTCTATAGGTTTGTCTGGGGAAGGACCAATCCTGCTGCATCCTACTTGTCTTGTTTATTCAACATTCTTTCAGCAGAACCCAATGTCCAGACTTGCACTACCCAGGATTGTTGAAAGGATCAAATGGCCTTGCAGCTAACACCCCTCCATTTCCTTCCCCGTCCCCGTCCTCGTCCTTTTCTTTTCTTTTTCTTTTTCTTTAATTTTTTTTTTTTTTCCATTCTACTAATGTTGAACCCTTGCCAGATCCACAAATAACTCTCGTCTTCATTGCATATTGCTTTGATGTTATTTATATTCCCTGTACCTTACAGCTTTTTGCTCTCGGACATCCGGCCCCCTTCCCCTCTAGCCAACCCCTTCACTCCTTTCGTTGCGTTTTTTGCTTTTTCCTTTTTCCATCTTCTTTCTTCCCTTTTTTACATCCTTGTGTGGGAGATGAAGAAAATTATGCTGTTACGCTTCCCGGGATGATCTCAGCCCCTCCCCCCCTGGTCGCTCGCTGATTACTTTGCTTCCGGGTAGGGTGTTAGGATCTCATGTATGACTGGTTCTTGAGGGCTCTTCATGCCCGCCATGCTGGGGCTCACAGTGAAAATAGATGGATTAAATAAAGCCTCGAGCTCTCAATTTACTTTATATTTTATTCGTGGCCCCGAGTGTCTATCCTCGCTTTGCTCTGTTGTCCATAGCCCAGCAGTTATTTACATTATTTCCCCTCCATTTCCCATTTCCCATTTCCATTGATTCTTCTTCCGTATACTACCTACAGAATCAAATCGCCCAGAGAGAGGTTGTGCTGACTTGTTGCCTTCTCTTTCTACCTTGCTCTTTGCTCTCTATCATACTGGTAACAACCCCCAACATCGATTGCTGGGGAAAGGACACATCAAACGTGCAGGTTATCATTCCCTTTTATTCCAATTACCACTACAGACTAAAACAACAGAGAAAAGAAAAAGAAAAAAATTGGCATCATTATCTGACGAGGGGTATATCCTCCTGTGGATTCGAGTCTTGCTTGAGGATAAATTGTGCATTTAAACTAGAAGATATCTTATCCCCTAACTACTAAGCATAATGAGCAGCTTTGGGAGACGCACCAATGATGGACAAGATAACTATCTTATGAACCAACAGACCGCACTGCCTGTTCCATATGGTCATGCAGATGGTCATGAATTCAGTGCTAATGGGTCTGGGCCATATCACCTTTCTCATCAACCCTTCAACTCATATGCACATCAAGTTAGCCCGCCATATAGCCAACATTCAAGTCTATCTTCTGCCACACAAAATCTTTCTCCTCACTACTCGCCTGTGCATTCAGTCCCGCCCACACCGGATCAAGCAAGGCCACAGTACCAGTCTCCGAATTATATACCTCAAACTCGCTACTGTCAGTCAATAAGGTATATACCTCTTCGCGAGGCGCTTAACGAAGCCGATATTGAAAGCCAGGAGTCGCGAAATGAAAGTACAATGCTGTCTGAACCAGTGATCCCGCGGTTGGATGGATTTCCAGATGTGAGGGAGTTTGATCAATTAATGAAAAGGTATTCATTAAAGCATCCACCCCTCCAGACCATTGATTGGAAATCATGCTTACTGAGCCCTTTTCTACTTCTTTCTGTTTTATAGTTATGTGGATGATTTGTCTGTTAAAAAGCAGGACAAGGCCCTAATCCACGCCAAAAGAGCACGGAACATAAGGACAGTCTTAATAGACCCAAAAGATACAGCCATAGAGTCCGCCCAGTTTCGGTATGAACAATTACCCTTCTTTCTGCAACTTATGAAGATGCTTCTTCAAGCTCCTCTTGATTGTTTCTGGATTTCTCTGAAACCAACTCGGCTTGTTTCAAGGCAACATGCTAAGAACAAATAAATAGGTTCTGGGTCAAAAAGATGTTCAAGCTTCAGGCAATTGAAATTGGAACATCAGACGTACGTATTACTCCCAGTCTTTCTGAAAGAAGCTTCATCATTTACATGAGTTCTTATAGTGCACGAGGATGATCTGCCATGAAGGAAAGCCAGTGGCAATTCGAGAAAAATTGTTTAAAATACTCACCAAGGCCCATCAGCAGTGTCAACACGGAGGCAGAGACAAAACATCTGCTCAGGTTCGGCGGATCTACTCATGGTAAGCAAAACCTTCTGACTCCGATCTGAGTCATGTGCCATATTTCATTGTGTCGGAGGTCCGAGGGGTGTTAACGGTCTTTGAAAGGGTACCAAAGGAGCTTATCTCTCGTTTCGTGAAGATTTGTCCAACTTGTCAAGTACGACGGGGTAGTTCACGCCTAACACCCCCTAACTCGAGGAGAGGCTCGCCCCGTCTTGACCTGATCTCCCGCTCTCCCAAACTCCCGTCACCCCCGATATCAAGGCGCGAGTCTATTTTCAACGGTCCGATATCTCTAGAGAGGCCGCAGGCAGATTACTTTGGCCAATTCGACGGCCACGGCAATTGGGTAGACAGTCAACAAAGTTTCCCTGGACGCTCAGGTATAAACACAGGGCCTGCACGTCCCTTCAGTATAGGGGCTATGGGAAGCCTGCCGAGCTCGGTTTCTACACCATTGGATGATGCTTTTACTGGAGAATTGTCGGTTCCATCGCACATTAGTTACAGCCCTGGCTATTCCTCCGGCCATGGGAGTGTGGATAATCGCGGCCTCTAAAGACTCAGAATTCTATACTTCACTTTGATAATAATACTGTTTCCTAGCATAGCATACTTGTATTGTTTGCGTTTTTTGTTTGTTTACTTTTTGTCTTGGGGGGGGGATGGCCAAGTCAATGATAAATGAATTGAATCAGTTTTCCATATGTAGTACCTATATCAGAAATCGAATAATGGTGCCACACATTGATATTCTAATATCAATCAGAAGACAAGCGCCAGCTTCCTTAACTCCAAGGCATAATATCTTGATTTATACTCCGTAACATTGCTAAAACCGGCGTGACCTTTATTTTGCAGTGATACATTGGAAGGCACATGAAATCAGAAGTACTGGTTTGTGGCATGGCAGTCAATATTCGAGGCTAGGCAGTCACGATGTTCTTCTAATAGCCCACCAAGCTCAAAGGTACACCATCACATTAGAGATACAAGCACAGACCAGGCTGAAGAGGTTTTCCATGACTCAACAGTCACCCCTGACCTTTTTATGGCCCTACTTGCAAATTCAGTCTTCCAGTGCTCTTCAGACAGGCAGTGAGAATTTTTTCCCTTTCATGACCCTGTAATCATTTATTTTAGTAGGATTCCACCATTAGGGCAGTTTGGCGAAGACTTACTTGTTATAGTAGATGTAAAAAAAATCTGAGTACAGAAGAGTTTGTATGATTCCTGCTAGTACAGGTATCGGTTGGAGTTGAAAATGGCCATCCGAAAAGTAACGATAAAGCCAATTGGGAATGTAAAGGGCCCTGTACAAGCCAAGGGCAAACAAATAATGTGTAGTAATGGTGTCCGCTTCCCCAGTTCGCTGTAACATGAAAAGCTGGGGAAGAATGGCTACGGATTCGAGCCAAATTGAGAAAGTCCAAAGAATCTAAGCACTATTCAGTCCTGCGTTCCGGTGGAAAGTGGATATTAAAGAGCACTGACCTCTGAGACACTATAATCATGGGGGAAAACAAGTGCGAACAAAGCACTGAAGCCGAGGAGATATTGAACCTTGAACGTATCGATATTAGGATCATGGGTTGGCTTGTAATCATTAAGCATGAGATAAATGATGTATGCCGAGGATGCAATGAAGAGAATTTTGAAGATGGTGTTGTATAATGAATCGGCAAAGGTCCAAAATAAATCTGGTCAATGTGTACATGTCAGGAGAGGGGTCTGTTGTCTGTCAATTGGGATTATAAACCTACCAAGATAGCGGGTTAGGAAAACCATCAAATACAGTGCTTGCGATTTGAAAGACAGGCCGGAACAGCTCTACAATCCAGTCAAGAATAGGCGCTATGAGCAATGCAATGTGAACGTACACTCGAAGACTTCATCTTTTGTAGCAGAATGAATATTGATGCGAGATGTGAGAAATCCGCTATTCAAAAAATTAGCCCAAAGAGCCAAATTATGCATAGGTATGAATTGTTAAATTGTGCGGCATACTCACCTAGTAATCTGAATATATTCATGATGGTGGATTTTTTTTTTTTTTTTAAAAAAAAAAAAAAAAATCGATTAGTTGTAGATTGATGGGAAGAGACGGATTCTTAGAATATTATGAGATAGTGGACGCTGTTGGGAATAATTTATCAAGGTTCAGTGTCTTGCTGGAGACCGACATGGAAATCAATACAAGGTATTGACTTTTCCTGTGGCTGGACTCGTGAACTACTTGTTAGTAGCATACGAGATAAAAGCAACAGATGTTGACACGAAGCCTCAAGGATACGCGACCAGATTGGCCCCACCCTACGCGTGACTGTCAAACCATAACTACAGCAAGTACAGTGGGTACTGATACATTATCAAATAATTAGTTAGCCTGTAGAGTGGGCCGGCGTGCATACCTTACACTAGGGTGCAGGAAGTCCTGACCTGGTAAATACTGCCAACTAACACCGCTTTTTATTAACTAATGGTATTCAATTATTCTGCCAGTCCAAACCTCTGAAACTAGTATTTTATATACCACCTGTTCATGTCAATAACTATATATACATACAAGTGTTAACGGCTGCGCCTTGCGCGGCCTCTTACATGTGATAAATAAATATCTAAGTTCCTAATATCCTATACTAGTTATTATTATCTCTTTAAAAAAATTAAAAAAAAAACTATATACAATACCTTCTTTAGTAAATAGTAAACTACTAATATAAAACCTAATATATCTTATAATCACCCTAAGCTAACTATAGAATCCCTTATATAGTACCTTAATTCATAACCTCTTCCTAGCTATATTTATCTATAGAGTTCCTAGCCTAGTATTTATAGGCAGTCTCCTCTAGGGTAATAGTTAGCCCTATATTAGGATATTATTAAATACTATTAAATATTATTAGATTTATTAAAGTGATTAGGCTAGTTTAGGGATAGCTTACAGCCTTATATAACTAGTATTAACGTAGGAGTAGAGGGACTAGTTATCTTAAACTTCTTCTTCTTTTACTTATTATTAATAAAAGTTTTATTAGTAGCTTATTTACTAGGGTAAAAGGAGTAATATAAGCCCTTTAAAAGAGAGAGTTCTATATACTAGTTCTACCTATTACTTATAAGTATTAATACTTACTAGGAGTAGAAGGGGTACCTATAGTTATAGAACCCCCTTTATAGGTATTAGGGAGATTAGATATATTCAAGATTTCTATATAGATAATATAATAGTTATTCTAAAGATATAAACTAACTAATTAGGCTAAGATCTCTATAAAATAGCCTATATAAGGTATTTAAGAGTTGACCTAATAGGGAGTCCTAGGGAAGGTATAGAAAATTAAGAATATATTATAATTTACCCCCTATCTTCTCTTTAGTTAATATAGGAAGTTATACTTAAGATAAATATCTTATAACCCCTAGTATTAGTATAGTAGGCTATAATATAGCTAATAAAATATAGCTTTAGGTTATATATAAGAGGTAAGGTATTATAGTACTTATCCTTAATTAGATAATTAGGGAATCTAATAAGAGAGACCTTAATTAGTATAGTAAAACTATAGGGAAGAGAGGGAGAGACTTATAAGGATATATTATCTATATAGATAAATTTAGAAAGCTACCTACCTCTTTAGAGTTTAAGATAATTAATTACTTATCTAGGATTATAGCCTACTAGATATAATATAGGATAGTAAACTTATTATAATAAGTAATACTATAGGCTATCTCTTTAGGAACTACTAGACCCTCTAGGTATTTATATATTAGGCTATTATAAAATATAGTAAAATTTAGAAGTACCTTTACCTAGGTAAGTATAGGGGCTTTATTAATAACTATTATAATAGTAAAGTTATAGTAGGTTATACTAGTAAAGTAATTAATAGCTATAATAAAGGGATATAAGTAGTAATATTATATAAAGAAAAGGTAAATAGAAAATAATAAGTAAAGTATAAAATACTAGCATGTCACACGAGTTGAGTTAGAAGGTAGGACTTAAACTTATGAGTAGAGTTAGGGTTTAGGACTTAAACTCATGCTAAGAAGAGTAAGAGTAGAGTAAGAGTCTATATTTTTACTATATTTTACTGTATTTTTAAGCCTCCCCTATATAAAATAGGTGTATTTTTAGTATTATAAGTAGAGTTTTAAAATATTTAGAGCTTGAACTTATAGAGTAAGTCCTAAATCTTAACTTAACTCATATTATAAGTCCTGAATCTTAACTTAACTCATATTATAAGTCCTGAATCTTAACTCAAACTTGCCTCATTACTCAAACTCTACTTGTTACTCATGAGTAAACTCAACTCATGTGACACACTATAGAGGATAACCTTACCCTAAGATTATAATTAAGTATAGAGGGTATAGTAAATAAAGGTCTTCCTAGTACTATTAGGGCTATAGGGGAAGAAATAGGTATTATAAGGATCAGAGAGTTAAGAAAGACTCTAATTATATATTACTCTTTAATCACTATTCAGTATTACCTTATATATCTTAGTATAGTTATATTATTAGTTAATATTATAGTCTAGTTCTAATTATAATAAAGGATCATTAATTAACTCCCCCTAGCAGCCTTTATATAAAGGTAAATTATAATTAGTGAGAGATTTATCCTCTATATGGAGGTACTCTCTAATAAGGAATAGACTATAATTAAGAGAAGGCTCCTTAAGAGTAGGATTATAAGATAGCTAATAATAGGAGATCTCCTTAATTAAATATTTATAAAGAAACTCCTTAAACTTATCCTAAATTAGATGGGTATTATCTAAATCCATATAGAGTATAGTATATATAAATATATAATATAACTCCTATCTAATATAGAGTATAATTACTTCTTAAAAGTAATATCTCTACTTATTATCCTAAGGAATAATAGTATAGATATAATAGGTATCCTAAAAAGTATTAAAGAGTGCTATATAGATATATATAGTATAGCTATTAACCTCCTAAATAGACTTAGATATATTATAAGGCTTAAAGGGAACTTCCCCTAGGGCTAATTTTAGAGTATATAAATCCTTATAGCTCTAAGGTCCCTTTATATAGGTAAGGAGGAGATAAAGATAGTATACCTTATTATATAAAGGACTTATAAAAATAAAATAAATAGAACTAATTTAGGTAGTATTTTATTACTAAAGCTTCTAATATTTAATTTCTACCTAGGTTAGGTATTCTAGAGCCTCCTAATAAGTAAAGCTAGTATTTAAATAATCCTAATAGTACTTAAAGAACTTAAGTAATATTAAAGACTAGGTATTAATAGTATTATGTCACTGATAAAGGTGCCGTAACACCCCCTTTTAATAGTGTACTTATTAGACTAGTAAATATAGGCCTAATCTTATTCTATAAAGTTTTAATGATCTATAGCCTAAGTAAGGCTTTTTTTTTAGTATGAATTTAACTAATTTCTAGATATTTAAGCTATATCTATTTATAATAATCTATCTTATATAGTAGCTTTTAAATTAAGTCCTTTTTAATAGTGCTATTAGCATTATTAACTAATTTATATATTTTAATATAAGGCTAAGTTATAATAAGATTATATATATAATCTCTCTACTCTTTAAAGAGCTAGTGTGGCCATCTAGAGTATGGTAAAGTTATATTATTAATATATTTCTTTTCTAGCTAAATTATTAAGTTAATTATATTAATAGGGATACTTATAATAAATTTTTATAGGGCCCTAGCTAATAGAATAAAGCTTATAGATCCTTAATCTAAGCTCTAAAGAGAGCTCTTAATTTTATTAATGAAGCATTTAATATATAGATAATAATAATATACATTCTCTACTGCGTGTTGGTTTATATATAAGTTAACTAGGTAGGCGGTGTAGGAAATTGGTGAAAGGCGGTCGGAGGACCAGGTCAGGACTTTGTGCATCCCACTGTACCAAGTTACCAAGCTGTTACTGCCACATAGTGGCATACTAGCAGCTGTTAATTTTATGCCTTGTACGTAGTAGTACCTTATCACTACTAGGTAGCACTTAAAGTAGTACACCATGCTTCAGATCTGCATACTTCATACTTTAGGCTTTTGGGAGTTAATATGGACGTACTCTGCGTGCGCGCTAAGCTTCGCATTATTCAACTAAGCCAAAGCAGATGATAATGATATGATGTATGGATTCTTTACTCTAGGTCATAGCTCTTAAGAGATGCTCGACCCATGTTATTATATAAAATATGTATCCGAGGCTCCATAGAATCGGATCAATGCACCTATTCTTGAAATTGATGAGGATATCCAGACATTGGAAAAAACTACCTCTCCAAAGACCAAACAAAAAACATTCAGAAAGTCGTCCCAACGCCCACACTTTCACCATCCGTTATGCGCTGCAGGTGTCCATCTGCCAACTCACTTTTCAGAGCGCTGATGGCGCTTTCTCTGTCTAGCTTATCCCAGTCTCTCATGCCAAATCTCTTCAATTTTTGCCTCTCAGCAATTTGCTCAAACAGTCTTTCTTGGTCGGCTGCTAGCTGTGACAAGCGCCTTTCCATAGTTGGTTCTAATTGAGACAAAAAAAACTTGCCCCCCGGAATGATTGAACAGAGACCTGCGAGATGGTTGGTGAGTCTTGGGGCACGAGGATGAGTGGTAGGGGTGACACTGCTCTGGCGATGAACAGACTGCCGACTGGTCTCGACTCCGGATCCAGTCGGCGTAAAATTACCACGAGGACCCGAAGGAGCACTGGGAACAGGGCCGCGACGTGCTGAACCTCCTGCCCAGGAATTTTCTCTAAAATTTGATGCCCAGCGAGGGCGGGTCGGAGCCGAGAGCAAAGAAATATTCGGTCCACGATTATGGGACGAAAATGACTTCGAGCCATGGGAAGGGCCAGACGGTGGCAATTGAGTCGGTAAAAGGTATGCTTTGGGTTGGCTTGGGGTACTACCAGATGCATGTGTAACATTCGACTGAATCGATTCCATTTGTTGTTGGTTCTCCAGAGACCGAGTCACCCCATGACTTTCTGGGTCTCGCCTGCTCCCCGAGGATATAACGGTGTGTTCATCATTAGGAGATATATGTCTCGTCCAATCGCGACCAAATGCTTGATATTTCGCCGGATGGGTTCGTTCTTGGTAAGGGGGTGAGCGATCAAAGGGCCTAGAAAATGGCCGGTGTGGTATGGATGAGTTAGCTGGAGATCGACTCCTAGAATCGAAGGGCTGTGAGTTGATCCGGTCAACGTGACTGAGAGGCGATGAGCGTCTAGAATTGGCAATCGAGCCCGGGGTCGATGTTTGCACAGATGAGTTGCCCTTTGAAGGGGATGGTGAACGCCTCCTTATGGTATCTGGATAACGCTCTCTACGTCCACCTTGAAAAGGACTTCGGGACCGAGGCAAGAGTGGTGCATGAGAAACATTTTCCCCGGAAATATTACGCCGCGACGGCGAAGCGGGCTTTCCATATCTGTCGCAAGTCGACGATGCGATACACTCTCTTTTGAAAAACCTGAAATCCTGACTAGGCGGTGATTGGTCACGTAAACGTTTTGGTGTAGTTCGGCCCCAGGAAGCGTCACGGGTGCGGCTATCACCGAAGGGAGATCTTGGACGCCAGGAGGTTTGCAGCGGAGAGCGCGCTCTTCCATCGCGTCTGGGTGAGAATCTTCTAGGGGATCGTGTTCTCCCGTAAGTTCCAGCACAAGCATCTCTGTTATGGAAAGAAGGGCTTCGAGAGCGACGCCGGAACGCTGGGGGTGAACGACTTCGTAAACGATCGTAAACGCGACTATTTGATGGCACCCACGTATCAGCAACAAGGCGAGGCGACCGATTTCGTGGTGGTGATCTGGCGTGGCGGATATAGCCTCTAGAGGAAGAGCGTCCTGATCTGCCAGTTGGGCGATAACTCTCACCCCCACGGCGATCATCAAACCTGAAGTTCAGTGGCATTAGCTGCTGTTCATAGAAAGTCTGTCGCACCTTGGTCGGTGAAAATATTTAATATATGATGTTGATGTATATGCAAACCTTCTATTGCGGTCCCAGTCCATCCTGGAATCTCTCTATATCAATATTTCTTGGGGTTGCGATTCACCAACATTAGACAATCTAAAAATCAGGCAAATAGAGAAAGTGCACTTGATAGCAAATAAGGAAAGATATATGGAACTGAGGTGAAGATATTGGATTTGAAAGCGTTCTGTATACCTAACGACTTTCAAGTAAATGAGGACGTACCTAGGTAGATAGGTCAGTACCTAGTTAATTACCTCAAGTGGTGTTAGATAAGGATGGAGTAGAAATGCCACGTGACCAGCCAGAAGTTGCATGTGAATGATACACCTTTATATGAACAACAGCACAACATATCTAATGAGAGAAAGGGTTTTATCATGCTATACTCCAGCACATTTCAGCCCTCATAAATAAAATATCCAAGCGAAAAGCGAGATCTTATACAAAATTTAAACTAAATGATCTATCTAGCTATTACCTATCTGGCTGTTACCCGACATATCAACAACCCAAGCCAGAAACTTCATTTTGATAGTGAATAACATTCAATGTTTATTTCTTCTTTCCTCTTCCTTCCTAAATCTTTTTCGGCTTTCATGTGCAATCATATCACTAAGATCCTCCTGGAACTCCCAATTCGGGTTGGTTTCTTGCTTCCTTTGGGATTCGTACAGATCCTGTAAGCCTTCTTTGCTAATCCCATCACTGGCTTGCAGTGAATCTGGGTCCACGGACACATCAACATCGCCAGGCTTTTTGCGTTTCCGGTTTTGTTCCTCAGCCCCTAGCAGAGGGAGATTATGTGAGGATGTGTTCAAGTCATATGCTCTGTCACCCCCAAAGAATCCCTGGACTTGGGTCTGTCGCTCAGGAATGACCTGGAAAGCATTTCTGGGGTGTGTAGGCTCCTCAGATTGAGTCCCACGATGAGGTTTCCTCACGTCGAATTCCCCTGTAACTCCCTCTCCCGTGAGTTCAGATGGAGCAGCGGATGCTATGCCACTTGGTGTTTCCAGGCCACTGGGCGTCTGAGTTCCCGCCTCCTCATCCTGTTCATCTATCTCTTCCTCATCTTCATCATCTTCCTCGCTATCTTCGTCGGAATCTTCCGGTGCCTGCAATTCGCCCCAAAGGTCTCTTTCAACAGGCTCGCCTTGCTGGACATTTTGCTGCGGTTGCAATATACCAAAAATATCACCACCGTAGAGAGGTCTATTGTGCTCATCCACAGGAGGTTTCCCATATCCGCCAGGATGATACCCCCACATGGCTCCAGGAGGCGGGGGTGCATTCAGACCCGGAATTTTCAAAGCTGGGTAGGACGGAGGGGGTCCATACCGCTGTTGATTTATTAGCCATGGGGGCGGCGCACCAGGTGGCATATTGAGTGCTTCTTTGAGTTCGTGGCTTAGCTCGCCCGGACGCAAATGTCTGAGGTTGGTTTCATATTCTTTTCCTTCGTAGTAGACCTCACCATAGCGAGTGAGTTCAGGTTTTGTTTGAAAGCGGAAAAACGCCTCATATAGCTTTTGATAATCGATGTCCAACCTTCCCATTTTAGGCTGAACTCTCTCTCTTTGTTTCTGCTTCAGCGTCGCTTGCTCTTGCTTCTCTAGAGCAGCATCACGCATTTCTGAAATTCCAGTCTCTTGGATGAATTTGGGCAGAGAAAATGGTGCCTTTTCAACTCCCCTTTTCGACGACAAGTATTCTCGCTTCAAGGACCAGTGAGGAGGAACAGGGACAACATTTCGATGAGCTTTGATGTGAACCAAGAGCCGCGGATCAGGGGCTGATGTGTCCGTCCACTCAACTATCTCTGGCTTTCGGACCATAGCTTTGAGCTCAGCAACAGAAAGCTTGTTCAGCTCTTTGCGCTTTCTCTTTGATAGTTTTGGTTCGCCTTCTTCATCTGGTATTTCATCGTCGTCGTCAAAATATACTTCTGGTTTTTCAGGCTCTTTCAACGTCGGTCCATCTTCGGCTTCATCAAATTTGCTGGCAATTTCTTGGTACATCTGCCATAGAGGATCACTGGGGTCTGGGGGCGGAATTGACTGTGGCTCAATGCTTGAATTGGGAGAAACATGCGCTTCATCGTGTTCAGACTTTGCATTAGGTGTGTCATGACTGGGCTCTGTAGCCTTTAACAAAATGAAAATCAGTTTAATGCGTAATGAATAGTAGAAGCGAGGATTCTTACACTTTTCTGAGCCTTTTTCCTTGCCCTCCTTAGCTGATTTTTGCCTGGTTTCATTATATTGCTTGTACTTCGTAAAGGGATGAAGGCTTCCTCAGATAAATGTAATAAGGGAATTCACGATAATTCCAGGAGATGATAGTAGTGTCTTACACTGAGTCTTCTGGGTATGGTAATCAGTAGCAGAATTCCTGGCTTAGGATATCGCAGTACAAAGTAGTTAATGGTTTAATCATGTTGCACCCGCGCTGTTTCTTCTAGCGTACTTCCAGGTTTGTACCTGTATGTTACATTATCATACTCTAGGTCATGTGACTTTATATCCGCCCTCTGGAAGGTACATACTCACCAATCTACATGGAAAATAACTCTCAACTTTTGTTTCAGGCTTCTATTCCAGTCAAAATATTGATTCATTTTACAAATACATCTATATCTTGATGTATCTCACTCCAGTACCTACCTAGGTACCTAAAACGTAGGTGTGACTCAGTTTCTTGACCGCCCTTCGCACCGCCTATCTATGTAATTATGTACAGCCGAGTATACCTACATGATCACCTACACAGTCGAGGTATACAGTGCATGACAAAAAAAGTCCCAACCTACCTAGGCACGTACCTAATTTTACTGTCATTTGATACAGCTCGTAACAGCTCAATCAAAACCCACTGATCTGCCGGCAAAGCCATCCATGGATCCTCCATTTACCTTATGAGATGTGTAATTTAAATTACACAGGCGGTGGGTAAGGGCGGTCAGAAAACGGGTCAGGACCTTTTACCTCCCACTGGATCTGGACTACCTACATTCCATGGCAGTAAGTACAGGTACTTACATACCTAGGTAGGTAAGTTCCATCTTAAAGCACTGTACCTAAATAGGTAGGCACAGGCACTGGGCTATTGTATAACCTCACCCCTTGTCATATTGGTTGAGAGATATCCATTCCTTGGGATCCGTGTTGAAATTCCGGGACATCTCGGGGGAAATGTCTGAGTGCCATACTATTAGGATTTGCCTTTTAGGTGTAAGCACCCATGGGCCACTAGTGCATTCGAACTCGAGGGGAGTTCTCGGAATCCCAAGAAACCCGCGGCGGGTCATCATATCGCTCATCGTTGTCGGGAAAGTCTAGCTCTTTCCTGGCACAAATAAAAGACGGCAGTTTTTCCAAATGAGAGAAACGGGAACAGTAGCAACACTTTAGCTGTCTCTGCCGTAAGGCTTTAGGTTTTCTTTGGGGATCGGACATCCTTCTATACTCTGTGCTATCAACTTTTCCAATTTTATTCAATAGATGTGGAATAGGTAATAAGTACTTAATCGGGTAAGAAGTAGTCATATAATCCATTCGGTACTCTAATACGGAGTACTACCAGCTTCCTGATGCTCCATGCGTACTTAGGTATCTATATGTGCACCATGGGTACTTACGGTTGGCGCCCTGGCAAAAGTAACAGAAATTAAATGCGAGATCAAATCATACTGTCTGAACATGGCAGGACACCTATACACACAATGTACTAAGCAACTAAACAGCATACAGCATAGAATGATTAACCGCGTAGTTGACCTTCGAAGATGTCTTTACCTTCCTAGTGAGCCACAATAAACTTATAATAATAATTGAATTCTAGAAGTCAAACAGCGACTTGGACAGAGCATGTTACCAAGATTTTATTTTTACTTATACTGGGAGAAAAAAAAAAAAACATCAGACTACATATTACATTAGCTGTACTTGCATACGCTTGGACATACACGAAGGCTATGCCTGTCATTAGAAGAGTTATGAATAATTGAGCCGCCAATGAGAATATTCTTGATGTAAATTGAAGCGCTCGCCAGCCCATGTAGGACAAGTAATGTACAATGATTCGACGCCTGTATTATTCCAGTTACTTTCGAGGTATTAGCTGATATTGTGGCATCGTTTGCGGGGTTAATGAGCACTATTTCTTCTTCTTCGCTGATCTGGATTCTGTAGAAATAGAAACATTAGGAATCTCACTTCGTTCTCTCGGGCCCAGTGAACATTACCTGCAGCTGTCCTTTTCTTCTTCGGTCTACCTTTCCCTCGCAATTTCGCGCTGCAACGAGTTAGCAAGTTCGTATATGATATATTGATAGAGGATGTATACATACATTTGAATTGCCTCCTCCCTATCGTCCTCGGCTTCATCGAAAGTTGTTAAACCAATGGGTTTATATGTATCTTGCAAATCTCGGAATGATACTGTTTTTTTGGGATACCATGCTGCAAGCGCCGGTCCACGCAGTCTCTGTCGTAAGACCTTATTTCCTAAACGAAGTCTTTGCGGGTTGAAATTCAACGAGAAAATACGACACTGGGCCTAGAAGGAAATTTTCTTGTTAGAACTTGAAACCAAATAGCAAAGAAGAAGAGAGAAAGGGTTCTAAATCGTTATACTTTGACCAGGTCTAATATTCGATGAGATGACACCGCCATCTTGGAGTAGCAAGACGATGATAAGAGTAAGTCGACTACGCTCCTGTATTGATTGACAATGTGTTGGTGTCACGTGATATGAGCGTATGGTACCATACCTACCTAGGTAAATACCAGCGGAGTTAGGTAGAGGTTGGCTCACAAACAAGGTAGTTGTAACTTTGGAGTTCGCTTTGCATGTATGCGAGCATATGGATTCGAAACGAAAGTCAAGCTGTACTTCCCCAGCCAATCATCAATACAAAAGAGTCAAGGTAAAAATTACACCAGAAAAAAGTGTCCCTGCATGTTGACTAACTTCATCCACTCTCATCCGAAGATTGATCATTTAAATGACTCATCACAGGAGCGATCTACAAAGGTGCTCTCAGTCAAACAAGACGAAGCTCGATCTCGCCTCGATCTGCTAAGGAAATTGGTTCGCGAAATTAATGACAGTCATCAATCTTTCCAACACCATGCCGCCGAGGCTGGATCCGATATCATGCTAGCGACTGCCGAACTGGATAAAGCATTTCGTCTTCCAAGAAACTCGCCGTCGCTTTTGGCATCGCCTAGTATTTACTGCCCAGAAAAGCCACGTGAAATTTCTGAGGAAGCATCATCAGGGCATGAACGGGAACACAGTTTACCTAAACTACCGCCTATTGTCGATCCATTTCTTGAGAAGGCTGTGTTCACACATCCCGGTGTGAGCAACGATACTAAAGGCTCTTATGACCGACTCGAAATCCTTGGGGACGCTTACATCGAACTTATGGCTACAAAATTGATTTGGAATAGATTTCAGGAGCTTCCTTCCGGTCGGATATCACAGATACGGGAGCTTCTAGTTAAGAATGAAACCCTTTCTGAGTATGCGACCAGCTATGGCTTTGATCGCAGGGCTTCGGTGCCACATGATTACTTGACCCAACCTAGGCGATGGACTAAAACAAAGGGTGATATTTTCGAGGCTTATGTCGCTGCTATCATACTTTCTGATCAAGCCAATGGTTACAGGCAAGCTGAAGAATGGTTAACGCAGCTATGGTTGCCAAAGATCGCTGGCTTTGGGGTCCAGGCGTCAGATATGCAAGGTAAAGAAGCACTGGCAAAGCAGATAATGGGTAAAGGAATCAAACTCAAGTATGTTGATGAAAAACCCCCTCTTCAACTGGGAAGAGGGATGCAGAGATTTTTCATTGGGGTATATCTTACAGGTTGGGGGTGGACTAGTAAACATTTAGGCTCTGGTCAGGGTCTCAATAAGACAGCTGCTGGGGATGAAGCAGCACGTCAGGCTTTGCTGAATGAGTCTCTCATCAATGAGATTGTTGCAAAGAAAAAGGCATGTAGGTAGAAGATGGAATAATGTTATTTAGAGTATGCCAAATCTCAAGTACATTTCAGCCACATATGAATTCACATTTATGTATTTATGGTAATGTGGCTTTAAGATAGTGTTCTCTGATGGGGGGTTTGGGAGGTTTAGCAGTTGTAGGTCAGCATGGGTTTACTGAAAAGAGCAACTTAACTAGGTAATATTAAGTAGACAGTTATTCCTTCATCTGGTGTTTTGTTCATTTTAGCATATTTTATAGCCTTGGCACTCCTGATTATTAGTGGCCGCCTGACCACCCACCGCCTCTGCTAGTGGGTGGTCAGCAATGTAAAGGAATTTTCAGTATAAAGGAAAAAAATAAAGCTATTCATATTTTTCTTACTAAGCTCTAGTAGAATCTATAAAATAAAGCTAATTAACTAATTTTCCTACTAATTCTCTATATAAAGCTATAGAATTATTTTCTTCTAAAGGTATAGATAGGAGATAGCTATATATCTCTTTATAAGCCTTATCTATCTTCTTCTTATCACACCCTGGGATCTTGTAATGGTACCTGACCTGTAATCTGTGAGTTAAGCTGGGAGAATACTAACCTATAACCCTAATCTAAGGATATTAATAGTAACTGGGGTGCTCCTATAAGCTATAGGTACTTAAGAATATAGTAAGGTAGATAAGGAGAGAAGTAAGGCTAAAGAAGAATATATACTTCTTTAATTAAGAGATATATAAATAAGTATATATAAAATAATTAAGATAGCTAATAAAGGTAACTATAGAATTAATAATTTTATTAATTATAGAGAACTATCTAAGTATATAAAATAAGTATCCTTATATATCCTTTATTAAGGATGCTATCTTATATACTACTTATAGTATTCTACTAGGTATCTATATACTATATTATATACTATTTATAGTATGTTAAATAGTATTCTATTATATAATATAGTTAATTATTAGATAATAGTTAAGAAGAGTATTTTATAAGTAATTTATAGTTCTTTATAATAAGAATATCTATTTCCTTTAACTATCTAATTCTACTTAATATAGTTATTAATAAAGGTACTATAATATAATCCCCCTCTTCTAGGATTATTATTCTATAATAATTATAAATTTATTATATCCCTTATTTAGGTAAGTTTCCTATTAACTTTTTTCTTATTTTTCTAATAACTTATTATACTCCTTATTATATTTCTATTTATAACTAGTTAATTTTAAAAATAAGTTTATTGAGCTAATAAAATTAAAGAAACTGGTTATATTATTAATAATTCTTATAAATACTATTTTTTTAGAAGGCCTTCTTTATATTATAGATTTAAAAAATTATAACTATACTATATATACTTATTATAGTTATAAATATAAAAAATGATTTTATAATAATAAGGAGTAAAATAATTTAAAATAAAATAAGTAATAAATCTAGAATTAACTTATTAAGGTATTAGCTAAGTAGGCCTAAATTTTAGTAAAGGTTACTTACTTATTTAAATAATAATAATTTCTTAAAGAGTATAATAATAGGATATTAGATTATAATACTATTATAATAGACTAATTAAATAAGGAGGATCCCCTAAGTACTAAGAATCTTTAGAAGTGTCACACCCTGGGATCTCACAATGGTACCTAACCTGTAAACTGTGAGTCAAGTCTAGGAAATACTAACCTATAACCCTAATCTAAGGATGTTAACAGTAACTGGGATGCTCTTATAAGCTATAAATACTTAAGAATGCAGTGATGTAGTTAAAGGGAGAAGTAAAGCTAAGAAGTATATATACTTCTTAATTAAGCTAGAGATATATAAATAAGTAGGTAGAATAATTAGAGTAAGTAATTAAAAGGTAACTATAGATTAATAACTTATATTAATTATAAAGAACTATCTAAGTATATAAAATAAGTATCCTTATATATCTTTTTCTAATATCTATTATCCTTTAGATAGTCCTCTATATAGTATGCTAGTGGTATACTATTCTATATATTAAGGTATATACTATCTATAATAGTATACTAAATAGTATATTTACTAAGATATAATACCTATATACTATATTATATAAGTATGGTAGTGTCCTGCTAGATAGTAGCTATAAAGAGAGCTATAATAGTAATTTATAATTCTCTATAATAAGAATATCCTTTTCCTTCTTGACTACCTTATTCTGCCTGATACAGTCACTGATAAAGGTGCTGTAACAAGAAGCTAGACTATCTTATTAATAAGAGGCTACTTAACTTACTACTATATTAAATAATTCTAGTCTAATTTAGATATTAAATTCCCCCTCCTTCTAGGTTAACTTTAATCTATTTACTAATAGAATTCCTTTACTAATTAAAGGTAACCTATTAAGTTTAAGATAGGTTCCTATATATTTTTGAAGGTATTATAACCTTTCTATTTTATTAGATAAAGTAGTTTATTACTAAGTTTTTAATATCTTAAGATTTTTTTAACTTTATATTCTTATTTATTATTATTATTAATTTCTATATATCTTATTAGTTAATATTAGCTAGTACTAGTTCTAATAATAAGATATAAAATACTAGGTATATATATTTTATTAATTTAGATAGTTATAAATAATAATTAACTAGTCCTATTTTTTCTTTAACTATAAATAGTCCTAATTTTTAATAGTTAAGTTTTATACTTAGTTATTTTATCTTAATATTTTTATAAAATAAGAATACTTTCCCCCTCTTTCTAAGATCTAGTCCTTTATTATATTTCTTATTATAGTAGGTAGCTATTTATAAATTTATAAATTCTAAATCTATTAAAAGTTATTAATAGTACTAGTTAATTATTATTACTAATTATTTAGCTTCTTCTAAGCTTAATTCTTATCTAACTAGTTTTCTTATAATATTAGGGTGTTAGTAGTAATTTATATAAAATAGTATTTACTTAGTAATTAAGTATACTAAGTTATTAAATATAAATTATACTAGAGGTAGTAGTTTACTCTAGTTATCTTATTAATAGTTAATATAGTATTATAAATATTATTTAATTATCTAATTAGTTTATTTATTTTATCTGTTTACTTATAGGTAATAAATAGTAGTTAACTAGTAATTTACCTTAATTAATTTTATAAGTAATATCTAGAATTTTAAGGTAAAGAGCTTATATCTATTTAAAGTAATTTTTTATAGTAATCTATAGTTTATAATAATATCCCTTATAAATATAAATACTATTTATTTTATATTAAGTATACCTACCATTAGTATAAGTTAAATATATTTAGTAAGTTAGTAAAAACTATAATAGTATTTTAATTACTGAAGGGTAGTAATTAAGTAATAAAATCTATTATAATCTATTCCTATAGTTTCTTTAATAGTTCTAATAATTATATTTTCTTATATAGTTTATATCTTACTAGTTTATTATAAATATATATTTTATAATTACTAGTATATTTATATACCTTTACTTTGAGATATAGAATATAAAAGTTCTTTATAATATATAGTAATAACTTTAGTTAATATACTCTTAGGTATATAGATAAGTCCTTTAAAATATATAAATTTATTAATGTCCTTAATAAATCTAGTATTATCTTTAAGTTTTCTAAGAATTCCTTAAATAGTTTAATTATTTATTATTTCCTTAATGAGTTACTATTTAAATCTATTAATTTTAATCTCTATTATAGCTATAATTTAATATTAGTAGTTATAATTAAGACTACTATCTTTATTCTATTTTAGGACTACTAGCTTATAATATTTTCTATTAAATATATAGTCTAATTATTAACTAAGTATATCTATCTACTTAACTATTCTCTATTCCCTTATAATGTATATTATAAAAGTTATATTTTAAGAGTATTTCTAACTATCTTACCTATCTTTATATTAACTCTTTAGTTATTATAAAGAAGGTAAGGTTTTTATAATATATTTTAATAAGAATTTAATATTAAGTTCCTTTTGAATAGACTCTTTATATTTTAAAGGTAACTACTATTATTAATAGCTCCTTATTATAGAAATTATAATTTAATTCTAATTAAATTAGCTTATATAAATAAAAAAAATAGGTTATAGCTTTCTATCTAATTAAAGTTATATTATCCTTATTCTAATAGTATAGTCTAATATATCAGTTTTAATAATTATTTCCTTTATGAGGTTATATTATACTAAGATTAGTACTTTTATATAAGTTATTCCTTTAATCCTTTAAATACTACCTATTATTCTAGACCCTATTTAAATATATCTAATTTCTCAAGTAACTTAAATAGTGGCCCTATGATATAAAAGTAAAAATTAATAAATCATTAATAATAGTTAATTAGTCTATAAAACTATTATAGCTCTTTAAGGTTTTATAATATTAGCTAATCTCCAATTACTTATACTTTTATTTAGTTTATATAAATGCCCTCTATAGAGATCTAATAGCCTAAAAAGTCTATTTCTTATATATAAATTTTACACTTCTTAAGTTTTAGTCTTAATTTTATATTCTAAAGTTTTATAAGTGTTTTTATAACATACTTAATATATAGGTTCTATAGCTATTTATTATTAGGATATTTAACCTTTAAAAAAAGTACTTAAATATAAAATATAGTACTATATAGCTTACTATCTAGTTATATTACCCTAGGCTAATTAGTAATCTACTCTGTTAAAAACCTCTCTTTAATAAATATATTAACTAATCAGTATTACTAGTAGCATGCTAATAATATATATAGGTATATTTATATAAGGAGAGGTAGGGAAAGGAGTATTTTTAAGGCTAAATAGATACCTTATTAAATAAGATAGTAGTAATAGGTAAGAAAAAGATATAATATTATATTCATTTATATTATAATACTATAATAGCTACTATTATCCTATTCTACCCTATTCTTACTTAGAGGTATTAAAGGGGGGGGTATACCCTTATATAATATATCATTAAGATATCTTTAAGAGAGAAATAATAAGATAAATTACTTAAGAAATATAGTAGAGAGAGGTATTAAAGTCTAGAGTTTAGGATATAAGTATAATTCTTATAATATAGAATTTTATCTTTTACTACTTTTATAGTAAACTATTTAGCTCTTCTATATTTAAACCCCCTAGTTTATATTATTTCTTTTAGTAAAACTTATTAATCTACTAGATAATATATAATAATTCTAATATAGATAATCCTATATCTATAAAGTATATTATTTTAAGGGATAGAGTACTTTTTATTTACCCTTATAATATTAGAAGCCTTAAAAACTTCTATATTATTAATAATAATATAATCATTATCTATAGTTATATTATTACTATAGGTTTCTTTAACCTTATAAGTCTCTTTATCTTTTTAAATATTTAATAGAGGGGTTTTAAGCCTTTACTCTTATATCTTACTTTATAATAATATAATTATTATAAAATTAAGTTGCTATAGCTTATCTTTTATATTAGTTAGATTAATATATAGCTTCCTTTATGATATAGATAATAATAACTCTAGTATATTTCCTAGCTTTAAAGTATAATTTAGTTAATAACTTAATATATCTATAAGGTTCTTTTAGAGTAATATTTAATAATAAAATTAAATATAGCTGATTTTTCTATTTATCCTGCTTAATATTTATTAAGCTCTTTTATTATTATAGAATAGTACAGATTAGTATAATTAGATAATATAATAATTAGAAACTTACTCCTATATAAGTAATAATACTATTACTTAAAGCTTTTAATAATTATAAGTAATTTAGAGTTATACAAGGATATATAGATAATATAATATTTATAATAGAGTAATATATATATAGCTTAGTATAGAGACTAATTACTAAATTATTATTATATACATATTTACTATTAACCCCCTATATAGGTCATATATATATAAGAGATATAGTTAGTTCTATAGGATTACTACCTATATAAAGCCTATATAGTAGAGTATAAGTACTAATAATATAATATTATTGAAAAACAACTCTTTCTGCGCGGATTAAATTTTAGAAATCTCATAGTAACTACAGGCTGGAACTGGCTTAAAATTTATTTAAATATATTTAACTCCAGCTACTACTAGTAGATACTAATTTTATTAGGACTATTAGTAGTAATAGTAGAAAGTAAGGAAATACCTCCTCTAGTAATAGTATAGACTACTATTATAGTAGCTTTAAAAGGACTATAATACTGCTTTACTAATATAAAGGATATATAAAATAGTATATAATAAGTATATTAGTATATAATAAGGATATTAGTATATGGAAAGCTATAGAAATAAATCTCTCTGGAATATAGAGCTATTAAGCTTTATCTAGAGAGTAAGGGGCTTTATAAGAAGTACTTAAAATAAATATAAAAATTCTACTCTTAATAGCTCTACTACTACTTTAGTAGATATATATAAGATATTAAAGAAAATCTAAAATAATATTATATACCTTAGATAATAGAGCTTAAAATTATTAGTTTTAATTAAATATATTAATTTAATAGCCTAGTAAAAAGCTTTCTAGGCTTAAGATTAATAGTAAGGCCTATAGAATACTTCTACTCTACTATTTTAAGAGATTATAAGTACCTCTACTCTAGGAGTACTATACTCTAAATTAGGTATTAATAGTAAGATTATAGTAAAGATCTATAATAAGATAGTATAAGATAAGCTTTATTAATAAACCCTAGCTAAAATTATTAAATAGGCTAAATAGGCCTAGAATATAATAATTAAGAAGTCTAATAGTTCCCCCTTATAGTATTAGGATTTATTATTATATATTAATCATTATCTAAAGATATTAGTCTTTAAGCCTATATAGTACTATAAGAGTAGAGGTTCTCTAGAACTATATTAATAAATAGGTAAAGGTATTTAGTGCTAGTATATATATTTAAATACTTACTTAAGGGTCTATTACCTATAGGGTCCTAATTTAGGATATAAATCTTATTATAAAGAATATAGCTAATATTACTACATATCTAATAACTATAAATTAATATATTTAGGGTACAGATATTAAGATCCTTTATATAAAATAGTTAATAAAGACCTAGAAAGGTAAGAGAGAGGGTTCTTTAATAGTAGAATTTACTAATCCTATTATTATAAACTAGGCTATTAGTTAAAGAACTATTTAGGAGGTTTAAATCTATAATATAATAATCTTTTACTAAGATAGATACTTAAAGCTATACTAAAAGTATTAAAAACTAGGATATATATACTTAATACCCTAATAATAGATATATATATAAAACCTATATAAAAAGGTATCCTATCTAGGAATACCTAAGTATATAAGGTTAAATAGTAATAGTAATATATATTAACTATTATAAAGAATATTAAATAATTAGTTTAATATACCCTATAAAGAAAGAGTTAGTAGCTAAAGTAAAGGAAATAATCAAGAATTATAAGCTATATTACTATATATTAGAGTATTTTCTTTAAAGGGATACTAGGAAAGATACTAACTAATAGCCTTTAATAATAAAGATAAATAAGCTTACTAGAAATTAATTAATATTAATAATACTAGTAGTAACTAATCTACTAGTTATACTAGTAATTAATAGGCTAAGTAGTAATAAGGAAATGATTTAATTTAAAGATATAATAAAGAGGGGGAGAGGTTATCTATACTTTAAGACCTCCTTTAATAATAGCTTACTACTAGATAACTCTTAGGGTATAGATATAATATTAAAAGCCTTCTAAACCTTAGCTAGATTATAGTAATAAGGAGAGCCTATAATTATAATATCTAATCTATATTAATAGCTTATAAGGGTTTAAAGTAGCCCTAAAATAATAAGTAGGTTATAAATATAAAAGTAAAGGAGCTTAAACTAATAATAAAGATAAAGATTAAAGGACTATTATTATAGTAAATAGCTAAAGAACTCCTAGAATAATTCTAAAATATTAAGTATATTAGAAAGATCTTACTAGCCCTATTAGTATTAAAGGGACTGGTAACTATTAAAGATAGGAATAAAGATAATAATAATCTATTAAATAGTTTATAATCACTTTTAAATACTTTAATATAATATATATAAATTAAGATAGAGAGTAATAGTAATATTTCTATAAGATAATAAAGTCCTTAAAATAAATATAATAATAATATAGAAGCCTTAAAGAAATAAGAGTAGTAATATAATATATTAATTAATAAAGATAATATACTAACTAACTACTATTTCTAGGGCAATAAGAAAAGGGTAAGATATAGGTATATCTTTATATTTTAAAGTAGATAGACCTTACTAGTTAGTCTTATATAATAATTTTATAGGACTACTAAGCCTTAAAGCTATTATACTAGTAAGGTAAGTAAGTAAAAATACTATATATCTATAATATATATAATAAGCTAGATCGTAATATATTCTAAAGACTTTAAGGCTAACTTACCTAGTTAACTTAAAAGAATATAGCTACTAAGTACATAATATTAAGAGATATATTTATACTATTCTATATAGAGAAGCCCTAGAATAAGAATAGAGGTAAAGATAGAGCTAATTATAAAAAAGGGATAGTAATATAATAATAATAGAAGTAGAGCTTAATAATTAATCTAATCATTATCTTAAGCTTATTAATTAACTAGATAGTTTACTATAGGTAAGTAGATAATATATAATATAATTTAGACTACTAGCTAATTTATATATTATTAGATATTATTACTAAGCCAAATAAAACCCTAAGGTATTAAAACTAGAAAGCTATAGATAATAAGGTATTATTCTTAAAGATAATACAGTATAGTAGTAGTAGTAGTAGTAGTAGTAGACCTCTTATTCCTGTTATAGCTAACTCTAAATACACATTACTATATAGGATTACTTAGAGTACTACTCTAAAGTAGGTAAAATATAGTACTAGTACTATAGGAGGGAGGTTCTCTTAGCTAAATAATTAGTCAAGAGCTGCCCCTATAGAAGAATAGAAAAATATATACCTACTAACTCTAAATAAACCTTATAAAAGCTTTATAGCCACCTTACTATTAACTACTAACCTCTCTCTTACTAGGCCACCTCTATAACTTTACTATACTATTAGATTATTACCTTACTAATATTACTACTTATATACCTAGCTCTCTATACCCCTAGCTCTACTACCTACCCTAGTCTAATAATTCCTATATCTACTAATCTCCTCTTATAGCTACTATTAACCTAGTATAATAGCTACTATATATACCTTCCTTTATTTCCTATATTTAATTACTCTATATATCTTAATTAGTTAAACCTATTATCTCTTTATCTATTATATTAAACTAAGAGAGTAGGCCTATCTATATTATAGGGTTAGTAATTACTACTAATACCTTTAGTTCTAAAAGTAATTTATTAAACTATATTACTTAAGGTACCTTATCCTATAGCTTCCTCTATATATTATTCTATAGATTAACTAGTAGTAGTAGGTATTCTAGTAGTATATATTATAGTATTTAACTGCCTAGATTATACCTATACTATATACTTTCTCTAGCCCTAATATAGAATAGGTAATAGCTTAAACTAATCCTTTCTATATATATCTATATTATTATTAATATTATTATCTTCTATAGGCCTTTCTAATAATTAAGAACCTTTCTTATTAGTATCTTTATTAGCTACTTTATTAGTTTACTTACTAGTATCTTTTATACTATTTTCTACTTTTCTTTAATATTATTTTAAATCCTTTACTTAGCTATTATTACTAGCTATATTATTGTATTTAATTAACCCCCTATTATTACCTTCTTTATAGCCTAATCTACTATCTTATTACCTAGTATACCTTTATAGGCTAGGATTTAATAAATAATTACTAAGATCTCCTATATTATATATTAATCTAATATCTAAAAATACTCCTACTAGTATATTTAATTAGAGGCTATTTAAGGGTAAAGAGTAACTTTAATACTACTTAGCTATTTAAAAAAATAACTATACTATTCTATATATACTCACTCTACCTTTAGACCCCTCTTTACCTCTTAACTACTAATAGGGCTAGATAGATACCCTAGAGCTTTATTATATATATTATTACTACTACTTCTAGGCCTATATAGTAACTAGCTCTTACCTTTATCTCTAGGATAACTATTATTATATCCATATATTCTTAGTATTTACTCTTATTTATATAGACTATTAATAGCCTCTCCTCTACCCTTCTCTTTATAATATTATTATATATTATTATTATTATCTCTCTCTTTAATAAATATCTCTAGAGGCCTCTATTATAGTACTTAGATAAATACTTACTAACTCTTTTATTATCTTACTATAGATTTTAGAGGAGCTATTAAGTATCTACCCTTTATCTAGGCCTAAACCTCTAGAGGTATTTATCTACTAAGTTTAATCTTATTATCTAGTTATTTTTACTATAAATATCTTAATATTATATATTAAGCTAGTTTAAATTTATAAGGCTACTTCCCTAGCTAATTACTCTATCTATAGTTATATTAGTAATAACTATAGCTTAATATTTAATACCTCTATTACTATTATATAAAAGGTATCCTTAATTAGGTATACTACTTATATCTAGATTATTATAAATTATTATATAACCTTATTTTACTCCTTTATTACTATAATTCCTATCTAGAACTATATTACTACTTTATAAAGTATCTATAGTATAATTACTACTTAGTAGATCTATCTTATAATAAATAAAGATATCCTTTATATTAATCTTACTATCTCTTATAATATTATAAGGCTCTTTACTACTTTTACTATTATCTAATTATAATAAGGTTTAAATATTAGCTTTAAGTTAAATTAGACCCCTAAATAATACTTTAAGGTCTAGCTTACCTCTATTATAATATCTCCTTCTAGTATAGATAGGGGTAAGTACTTTAATTAAATATCTAACTTTAGATTAATAAAGTAAATAAGTTTATATTTCTTAATATTAAACCTTAATATATACTTTAAGGCCTAGTCCTTTATTACTTAGTATACCTATTAGAGCCTTAGAATAGTAGCTTCTTTATCTATTCTTATAGCTAGAATATATATATTATTAACCTATTTATTAGTAGTTATTTACTCTCCCTTCTCTATATAACCTTTAATTAGATTAGTATTATATATTAAGTATAGGATTAGTAAAAGTAGGAACCCTTAAAGAATCTCTATTAATATTAAAATAGTATCTAATTTACTCTCTAGTATATAAATCTAAGTATTTTATCTAGCTAGGAATAATACTACCTATAATATAAGAAAACCTAGCTATCTCTTCTTTAAAATATATAATAGATAAGTATATAAAATATTATTATAAGCCCTTATAATATTTAATAAGAGTGAGCTAACTATTAGTATACCTTATCCCTACTAGGTCCTAATCTAGTCTATTATTAGTTAAATAATATAGTTTATTAATATCCCCTTTTTCCCTTAAAGTAGGTATCTAGTAGTAGACTATACTACTTAACTATATAGCTAATTTATTTTATAATAGTAGCTTTAAGGACCTTACCTAATATATTTAATAATATTATTAATTAGTAAGACTAATATATAATAATCTCTCTCCTCTCTAAGCTTATAAAGTACTATAGTAATTAACTTCTAAAAGTATTTTAGGTTATCCCTTTCTAAATATATATATTAAATAGTTAGAATAGTACTTTTAATACTCTTAACTCTCTAATAAATATATATTAGACTAATTAGGTAACTATTATCTTCTAATACTTTATCTAGTAATATAGCTTTAACTATTACTCTAATCTTATATTATTCTAGTTAAAGTATAGGGATTAGTTCTAAGTATTCCTTAGTAATATCTAATAGGTCTATTAGTAGTAGTTCTAAAAAGAATACTTCTTAAAATAGCTATACTTTTTACTTTACTATTTCTACTTCCTCCCTATTTAGTCCTTATAATATTAGTATAATTCCTTACTTATATATACTACCCTAGCTATATACCTATTTTACTAACCTTTATATATCTCTTAGGCCTACTTTAATTGTATCTTATACCTACTTATAGTATCTATTTCTTAGTACTTTATCTATTAGTTACTTTTTCTAATTCCTTATAAATATATATCTCTTCTAATTATATAGATTATATATTCTAATAAATTATTATTATAATATCTTTACTACCTTTACTACCTCCCTATACTCTAGGCTAAAATTAAGATTTAACTACTTACTTAGCTTTATCTATAGTATTATAGCTTTAACTACCCTTTTAACTATTATTAAGAAAGCTACTATTTCTAGCTTAATTTATTAATGAGATACCCTAAAGAGGTCTTTAATAATTGGATATTACTTTACTATCTTTACTAATACTTTATTATCTATAGCCTTCTAGTTATAGTATTTTAGGGGTTTCTTTAGTTTAATAGTGATATCTAGTACTATATATACTAGTTAATAGTCTAAATTATATTATATATTATTTACTTACCTATAGTAAGCTATTTAATTAATTAATAAGCTTAAAATAAAGATTAAATTAATTATTAAGCTTTACTCTCCTTATTATATTACTACTCCTTCCTCTATAGTTAGCTCTAGCTCTACGTTATTAATTATCTCTAGTAATTCCCCTATTTCTACTTCTATCCTTATCCTAGGGCCTCTCTCTATATAAGGTAATATATATTTATATCCCCTAGTACTATATATTCAATAATTATATCCTCCTAAGCTAGTTAAGTTATCTCTAGAGTCTCTAGACTATGTTACTATATAGCTTATTATATATACTATAGATATATAGTATTTTTAGTTCCTTACTTTATTAGTATAATAGTTTTAAGATCTAGTAATCCCTTAAAATCACTATATATAATTAACTAGTAGGGTTTATTTATTTTAAAATATAAAGATCTACCTATACTTTACGCTCTTACTATTTTAAATATAATAATTAGTATATTATATTACTACTCTTATTTCTTTATAGCCCCTATACTATTATTATATCTACCTGAATAACCTTATTATCTTATAGAAAAGTTACTATTCTTAACTTATATATATTATACTAAAGGATTTAAAAATAATTATTATTTATTATTATCCTTACTTCCTATCTTAGTAGTTATTAATCCTTATAGTATTAATAAAGCTAGTAAGACCTTTTTAATATATTCTTTAGTATTAATAAAATATTTAAGAAATTTAGCTACTTCTTATAACAATAGTAGTCTTTTAACCTCTATCTTTATTAATAGATCTAGTTACTCTATATCTATAATTTATTTATTATCTTTAGGCCTCTTCAGTCTCTAGTAGAGTTATTAATCTAGGTCTAATATTATATTAATAGGTTCTCCCCTTTATTAAGACCTTATAAAGGCCTAGGAGGCTTTTAATATTATATCTATACTCTATAAGTTATCTAGTAGTAGCCTATTATTAAAGGAGGTCTTAAAATATAGCTAATCTCTTCTACTCTTTATTATATCTTTAAATTAAATTATCTCCTTATAACTACTTAGCCTATTAACTACTAAGATAACTAATAAGTTAGTTATTACTAGTATAATTTACTTACTTACCTCTATTATAAGAGGTTATTAGTTATTATCCTTCCTAGTATCCTTTTAAAGGAAATACTCTAAAATATGATAGTATAACTTATAGTTTTTAATTACTTCCTTTATTTTAGCTATTAACTCTTTCTTTATAGGGTATACTAGACTAACTATTTAGTATTTTATATAATAGTTAGTATACCTTACTATTACTATCTAATCTTATATACTTAAGTATTTCTAGATAGGATACCTTTCTATATAGGTCCTATATATATATCTATTATTAGAGTACTAAGTATATATATATCCTAGTTTTTAATACTTTTAATATAGTTTTAAATACCTTTCTTAATAAAAGATTATTATATTATAAACTTAGGCTTTCTAAATAATCCCTTAATTAATAGCCTAGTTTATAGTAATAGGGTTTATAAATTCTATTATTAATAAGCCCTCTCTCTTACCTTTCTAGGGCTTTACTGGCTACTTTATATAGAGGATTTTAGTATCTTTACCTTAAGTATACTAGTTTATAACTACTAGATATATAGTAATATTAGTTATATTTTTTATTATAAGATTTATATTCTAAATTAGGACTCTATAAGTAATATACCCCTAGATAGGTATCTAGATATATATAATAATATTAAATACCTTTATCTACTTATTAATATAGTTTTAAAGAACCTCTACCCCTATAGTACTATAGGCTTAAAGACTAATTTTTCTAGATAGTAGTTAATATATAGTAATAAATCCTAATATTATAAGGGGGAAATTATTAGAATTCTGAGCTATTATACTCTAGGCCTATTTAGCCTATTTAATAATTTTAGCTAGGGTTTATGTTAGGGCCTGTATGATACACTGTACGTAGGAACCGCTGCCAAGACCACAACACAGATATGCGCACGTGACCACACGGTGCGCATCTCTGATCGCGGGTTTGGAAGGTTTTCCAAACCAGCGATTAGTTCTACTACAAATTGACCGCTACGTTTACCACGCTATCTGTATCGATAACGAGTCTGCGTACTCGTAATATCGCACAATCTCACAGTTTATTAGTAAAGCTTATCTTATACTACTATTATAGATCTTAACTATAATATTATGATTAATACCTAATTTAGTATATAGTACCCTTAAGGTAAAGGTATTTATAATCTCTTTAAATAATAGAGCTATATTTTATAAGTCTTATTATTAATCCTAGATATAGAAAGCTTTTTACTAGGCTACTAAATTAATAGTTTTAATTAAAACTATTAATTTTAAGCTCCTTTCTCTAAGATATATAGTATTATTCTAGATTTTCTTTAGTACCTTATAGATATCTACTAAGGAATTAGATTTTTTATACCTATTTCTACTTTAGATACTTATTATATAGTCCTCTATCCCCTGGATAAAGCTTAATAGCTTTATATTCTAGAGAGGCTTATTTTTATAGCTGTCTATATACTAATATACTTACTATATACTATTTATAATATTCTCTATACTAGTAAAGTAGTATTATAGTCCTTTTAGAGCTACTATAATAGTAGTCTATACTATTATTAAAGGAGCTATTTCCTTATTTTCTACTATTACTACTAGTAATTCTAATAAAATTAGTCTCTACTAGTAGTGGCTGGAGTTAAATATAGTTAAACAATTCTTAGCTGATTCCAGCTTGTGGTTATCATGAAATTTCAAAAATCTGATTCACGCAGAAAGAGTTATTTAAGATAGTATAGTAATACCTAATTATTAAAGACCTCTTTGTATCTCCTTAATAAATGAAGCTTAAAATAGTAGCTTTTCTAATAATAATTAAGAGAGTAGTTAAAGCTATAATACTATAAACTAAGCTAGGTAAATAGTTAAATCCTAATTTTAGCCTAATATATAGAGAGATAGTAAAGGTAAAATAAAAATACTAAGATAATAATTTACTAAAATATATAACTTATATAACTAAAGGTAATATATAATTATAAAGAATAAAAAAAGATAACTAATAAATAAGATACTTAGAAATAGGTATTATAGATAGATATAGAAAGTTATTAAAGTAGGCCTTAAGAATATAGAGGTTAGTAAAGTAGGTATAAAGTTAAAATAGTATATATAAGTAGGGAATTATACTAATATTATATAAGAATTAAATAGGGAGGAGGTAGAAATAGTAAAATAAAAATATAGCTATTCTAGGAGATATTCTTTCTAAAACTATTATTAATAGACCTATTACATATTATTAAGGAATATTTAATACCTATTCCTATATCCTAGCTAGGATAGTAGTTAAAGCTATACTATTAGATAAAGTCTTAAAATATAATAGCTATCTAAATAATCTCTAGTATATACTTATTAAAGAGCTAAGAGTATTAGGGGTACTATTCTAATTATTTAATATATATATCTAAGTAGGGTATAACCTAAAGTACTTTTAGAAGTTAATTATTATAATATTATATAAGCCTAGAAAGAAGAGAGATTACTATATATTAAAGTTATATTAGCCTATAATATTATTAAATTTATTAGGTAAGGCTCTTAAAGTAATTATTACTAAATAAATTAACTATATAGTAGAGTAATATAGCCTATTATTAGATACTTATCTTAAGGGATAAAAGAGAATATTAATAGACTATATCATTAAATTAATAATAGACTAAATTAGGGCCTTATAGAGGTAAGGGATATTAATAATTAGTCTCTTACTATTAGATATAATAGGGGCCTATAATAATATTTTACGTGAGCGGCGAGTCGGTGAGGCGACGATCTGGTGGTGCAGTGAAGCCGTGGAGGTGGCCCAGCGAGAGAGAGCTGGGCGTGCGGTGCGGTAGTTGGATTTTGTGTGAGGTTCATTTAGAGTTGGCGGGTGCATATTTTTCCGTTCTCCCGCGGGGACGGCTCTTAACTAATTATTCAGCTGAGAGAACCTCCCTCTCGCAGCGCTGGCGCTGTATTTTGCCTGCTTCAGAGCGGCACTCTGAGCAATCCTGCATAGTGACGTGTATTTAGAGTTAGCTACAACAGGAATAAGAATACTACTACTACTACTACTACTACTACTAATAATAATATTTTATATATATAATTATTATATATACTAAGGAAAAGATAGCTAAGGTATCTTATACTACAAGTAATAATATTCTTAACTAGATATAATATCTATATTTATATATTAAATAGTATATTACATACTATTCTAATACTAATAAGGATCCCTTAGGGGCTATTATTATTATTAATTCTATACTTACTATATAATACTAATTTAATTAAGAGGCATATAGAAGAGGCCTAAATAACTACTAATAAATAAGTAGATAATATATATATTTTAATAGTAGAAATAGATAAGAGAACTACTATCTTAAAAAGCTTTAGAGGGCCTATTAAACAGTAGTAAACTAGGCTTTAAGATATATATTAAGATTTAATATTAAAAAGTATAAGCTTATTTATTTTATTAGCCTACTATTTATAACTAGAGATAAAGTACTTATTAAAGTAAGCTAGTTCTTAAAGTAGTATATAAAGATCTAATTTAACTTAATACTAACTTTTAAATATTATTATAAGTAAATAGTAGTAAAAGGAAGAGTCTTATAATATTATAAGGGATATCCCTAATAAATAATAAAATAGAGTTATTAAGTAGTAGTAGTTCTATAAATACTATATAAGGTAATAATATAATTCTAGATAAGAACTATACTAGCTAGGGAATATAATAGAATTATATAATAATTTATAACTATTTAAAAGTAGATAGTATATCTAATTAATAGAGCTTTCTATATAATAGTAGTAGAGGTATTAAATATTAAGCTCTAGCTCTTACTAATATAATTATAGATAGAATAACTAGCTAAGGAAATAGCTATATAGATTTAGACTAGCCTAGTATATATAATACTAGGATCTCTATAGTAGAAATAGCTAGATAATAAAATTAAACTTAATAGATAAATACCTTTAGAGACCTATGCCTAGATAAAGGATAGATACCTAGTAGCTTCCTTAGGATCTATAATAAGATACTAGGAGAGCTAATAAATATAATTTAGATATTATAATAAAGGCCTCTAAAAGTATTTATTAAGGAGAGAGAAATAGTAATAATAATATATAATAATATTAAGAGAAAGAAAGAGAGGCTATCAATAATCTTATATAGATAGGAGTAGATATTAAGAATATATAAAAATAATAATTATTATTTTAAAAATAAGAGCTAGAGTTTGCTATAGTATATATAATAAAGCTTTAAGAGATCTATCTAGCTTTACTAATAATTAAATAATAGAGAGAGGTCTAGGGGTAGAGAGACTATATTTAGAATAGTATAGTTATCTTTTTAAATAGTTAGATAGTATTAAAGGCTTTCTACTATCTTTATATAGTCTCTAAATAACTATATTAATAGAAGTACTTTTAAATACTAGACTAATATATAGGATAGGGGATCTTAATATTTATTTACTAGATCTTAGTCTATAAAGGGATATTAGGTAATAAGATAATAGATTAAGCTATAAAGAATAATATAATAGGGGATTAACTAGATAGAATAACATAGCTAGTAATAGTAGCTAATAGAGTGTTTAAAATAATATTAAGAAGTAGTAGAAGAAGATATATAAGAAGATATTAATAAGAAAGCTAATAAAATAGTTAGTTTAGGTATTAATAAGAAAGGCCTTAAGCTATTAAAAGGGTCTATAAAAAGTAATAATATTAATAATAATATAAATATATATATAAAGGATTAGATTAAGCTACTACCTATCTTAAATAGGGGTTAGAGAAAGTATATAGTATAGGTATAATCTTAGTAGTTAAATACTATAATATATATTATTAGAGTACCTACTACTTATTAATCTATAGAATAATATATAGAGGAAGCTTTAGAGTAAAGTAAAGACCTAGAGGTATAATAGGTTACTTTTACAACTAAAGGTATTAATAGTAATTACTAATTTTATATTATAAATAGGCCTACTCTCTTAATTTAATATAGTAGATAAAGAGATAATAGACTTAACTAATTAAGATAATATATAGGGCAACTAAGTATAAGAAATAAAGATATATATAGTAGCTACTATACTAAGATTATTAATAATTATAAAAGGAGACTAATAAATATAAGAATCTACTAATACTAGGGTAGGTAGTAGAATTAAGGGTATAAAGAGTTAGAGATATAAGTAGTAAGTTAATAAGATAATAATCTAATAATATAGTAAAGCTATAGAGATAGCCTCGCTAGAGGATATTAATAATAGTATTAAAGTATATATAGCTAGATATATAATATAGTAGTTGGAGCCATAGAGTTTTTATATAAGGTTTATTTAGAGTTAGTGGGTATATATTTTTCTATTCTTTTATAGGGGCAGCTCTTAAACTAATTATTTAGCTAAGAGAACCTCCCTCCTATAGTACTAGTGCTATATTTTATCAATCAATCAAAATTCTATTAACCTATTGTAGCCTAACTATAATATGTATGGCTATGTAGGTACTTTACTAATAAAGTAGAATCCTAAAGCCTGGTATAATACCTAATATATATATATGATAAATCCCCTAATAAATAAGTCCTACTACCCATCTACTCCTACTATTAACTATATTCTCCCCTGCCCCTATTCTACTTTATCATATATATTATATTACCCACCTTATTATATATTAATTACCTAAGTAGGTCTAATATCTAGGCTCTAGGTATTCTTATAGAATATACCTATTATCTCCCTTATTTATACTGGCCCCATAGCCCTAATTATTTATAGAGTGATTAGAGAGCTTATTAGTTAGTACTACTAAGTAAAACTATCCTAGAAGACCTATCTATATTATAAAGTTAGTAATATAGTAGGCTACTAGTAGGTTTAATACTAAGGTATTATAGTCTAGGCCTCTAGGATCCTTCCATATAGGGAAACTAAGAATCCTCCTAGGCACCTATCTTATATAGGAGATATTATAGCCTGGTTCTCCCTATCCATAGCTAGATTATCACTAATGACTGCAGCTTAGAGGGGCTCCCACAGCCTTAGGGCTTTCTTATCCAGGCGCTTTAGTAACCGCCATGTTGGTCATGCCACTGGGTTTTTCACCTGTCGCTATATTTTGCCTACTTTAGAGTAGTGCTCTAAGTGATCCTATATAGTAATGTATATTTAAAGTTAGCCATAATAGGAATAAGAGGTCCACTACTACTACTACTACTACTACTACTAGACCTAATATTACCCCCCCACATTTAAAATAACTATAACCTTATAGTTAATAATACTTTGATAACTCTTTTGAATACTTAATTCTTATTAGCCTATTTAAATATATTATATATAATTATATCTTAGTACTAGAGACTATTTATTAATTATAATATAATTTTCATATTTACTAGTTAATATTAATAATAATATAAATTCCTAAGTCTAGTCTATTTATTATAATATAATAGGATTATTAATAATTTTAATATTACTTTGATAGTATTATCTTACTTAATCTACTTATTATATTTAACCTTATTATTATATCTCTTTTTATCTTCCTTTCTTTTTTTTCAATAATACTATTACTAATACTAACTTCTATATATTATTTAATATATATAATACTTTCTTATTACTTCTTATTATAATTTTATATCTAGTATAATATATTTAACTAGATTTATTATTTTCTTAGCTTTAATATCTTTATATTTTATTATTCTACTCTTTATTATTATTATTTTATTATTATTAGAGTATTCTTTTTAATATTTAGTTAAGTATCTAATATAATATTTATCTATATAAATTATTACTTACTTTATTTTTATGTTAAACTACTTCTTTATCACTTTACACTTTTACTATTTTAGCTCTTTATTTTCTTATTTTCTTTATTTACTCTTATTATATTATTACTAAATCCTATTATTTTATCTATATAAGTCCTAGAAATTTAGTTAATAATACTAATAATATAGTATATAGTACTTTGAATTCCTACTTTTATTTAATTTCTTTATTAATATATTAATTTATAATATGGTAATACTAATAATTATATTACCTATACTCTAATGTGTAGCTTATATAATATTATATATTATTTAGTCTTATATACTTATTTTTTATTCTATATTGTATAAGTATATATTTATAATACTAATTAGTTATTTTTTAAATCCTACTACCTTATAAAGCTACTATAAAGATAGTTATTTATAATATAGTCTAGTAAATAGCTACTCTAGGCCTAAATTATTATTTTAATTATACTACCTTCTATACTTAGATGGGCTTTATCTATTATTTTATATAATATACTATCCTTTAGGCCCCCTTGTTTATACCTAAGCCTAAGTCTAAACTTAAGCTAGAGTTTATTTTAATACTAGGCTCTTTTATATTAATTATTACTAGAGGTTTTATTACTTATACCTAGTATATTTTTTATAGCTTTTTAGCTAATTTTTAAGCTAATAGGAGGTAGTTTTCTTACTTCTTTAATATATATAATAAATTCCTATTCTCTTAAAGGATAATAAATAATAAGTTTCTTTTAAAGTTATTTAGGGCTTAATAAGTCTTTAATATTATTATATAATTATTATATATTATATTTATTTTTATAGCCCTTCTAGTATATAAGATATTACTATTTATTATAATACTTTTTATACTTTAAAATAGCTTTAATATACTATTCTACTTTATTATCTTTTATTATAATAGGTCTACTTTAGATACAGCCTTAATATTAGTATAATATAGTTCTAATAATAATAGTATTTTAAGCTTATGTACCTATTCACCCTATTTCTTTATAATTTAAAAGGGTCCTAGTTATTAGTTACTTAATTTCTTCTTTAAATATAGGTATATAGGTTAAAGACTATAATAATAATAAAGAAGAGTTATAGTTATTAGCTTAGCTATAGGGGTAAATATCTATTCAAAATTAATATTAGGGATCTATATAAAACTATAGATAACCTAATATACCTTATAGTATAATATAGTTATTAATACTAATTTTAACCTTATAAACCTATTAGCTATTAATTATACTTCTATTAGTTAGTAAATCCTTTAAGATCTATAACTTCTAGTAGATTAGATTATTATATTTACTCTATATTACCTTATACTAGTAAGATACTTTTAGGGACTATAGTACTTTTTTATATAATAATAATTTAATAATACCTTTATAACTATCTCCTTACTTTTCTAATAGGTAGATAAAAGTAGCTTTAATAAGCTATAAAGCTTCTAGTTAAAAGAATTCTAGATAGTCCTTTACTATTTAGGTAAAGATATCTCTCTATATATATAGATTATTATAATATTCTAGGTCTTCTTTAATATAAGATAGTAGAGTTAGTAGTATATCTTAAGGATCTTAAGGCTATAGAGGCTTAAGTATTACTAGATTATACTAGCACTCATAACTAATAATTATTAGATTTATAAGCTTATTATTAGAGTCTTTAATCTTATAGAGGTTATAGTTTAGTACTAGGACTAGTATAGGAATCTAGTATTCTTTATAATTATTATTAGGACTGCTATATAGTTTAGGATCTAAACCCTTATTAAAGTAGATATCCTAGACTTATTTAATCTTATTAGCTTTAATATCCTAAATAATATACTACTTAAGCTAGTATAGCTAAGTAGTTAAATAAGAATAGTATAGGGATTAATCTTTATAATATTCTTATAATTCTATACTTCCTTTAGAATTATAAGTATTCCTTAATAGCTAAGAACTTATAAGGTAAGTAGGTATAAGATATATACTCTATAGGTATATTTTATAAGTACAAGCTATAGTCTATTCCTACTAAATACTTTTATTATAAGCCTAGATTTATAGCTCCTTATTATTAAATTTACTACTATTATTAGTATAGTAGATAGTAATTCTAAAGCTAGAATAATCTACTTCTTCTATATATAATATTAGGGCTTTAGCCACTATTATTTTTAAACTTTAAGAACTTAACTATAATATAGTTATTATACTAATTAATAAGAAATATCTAGTATTTTACTCTACTAGTATAAGCTATAGGTATATTAATATATCTACTACTAAGATTAATAAATACTTACCCTCCTTATCTTATTAATAGAGTTAGTTTTATATAACTATATATAGTAGTAGTATTAGTATAGTAGTAAGCTTTATAAGTATATTTTAGAATTAGTAAGCCTATAATATCTATTTTATTAACTATTCTAGATAGATAAATAATATTCTAAATAGAGAGATAAGCTAAATAGTAGTACTAGATAATTAAATTAACTTAGTCTTTCTTTATAGGATTAATCTAAGGCTATTAAAATAGTTTAAATATAAGATAGTAGTATTTTACTAGTAAAGTAAAAATAGTAGTAGTATACTTTAGTAGATAACTACTAGAATATTTATTACTAGCAGAATAATCTATCTCTTTAATATTATTAATTATAATAGAGGTATTTAGGTCTTTAATATTAGAAGTAATATCCTTAATAGTACTTTCTATACTAAATACCTTATAGATATTACTATAGAGTACTAGTCTAGTATAAGGGTTCCTATTAATCTATAGTAAATACTAATTATATATAATATTACTAAAATTAACAATCTTGTTACTTTTAGTATATATAATAATAACTTTAGTTAGGAGTAAAATAACTATTAAACTCATCTAGCCTAAATAAATTATTCCTAGTAGATTTATCTTAATCTCTAGAATAAAAAGTATATCTTATATAATAACTTTATATACTTTACCTTCACTATATACTAAGCATAGTAATATATTAGTAATAAATTCCAAGTATATAATCTACCTAGTAGTAGTATAAATACTATATTAAAAAGGCTTCTTAGTATTAGGAATATAGTTATCTATGTCTATAGTAAGGTAATTAGTAAAGCTAGAGTTAATAATCTAGTTATCTAGTCTAATATAGTTAGTAGTACTAGTATTAATTTTAATTTCTCTAATTTTATTATTTATACTATTAAAACTATAGGATTATAAGGAGGAGGAGGTATTTATAACTTTAGTATTAATAGGTATTATTAAAAATATACTAAGGCTAATAAGACTATCTTTATTATTATTAATTTTAGTAGTATTAATATTACTCTTCTTTTAAGGTCTTTCATAAGGATACTTCTCCTAATAGTTATCTAGTTTATAACTATTTTTATTATAATAAGTATATTTCTACTCCTTTTAGACTTTCTATAGGACTTTCTCCTTATTACCTTTTCTAGCTTTAGTATTACTATTATTATTATTATCCTCCTTATTAAACTTTTTTCTTTCTTATTATTTTATTAAAGCTTCTTACCTTTTTAGGCCTTAATAAGGTTTATAGGTAAAGAGTTAAAGTATATATATATTTCTTCTTATATTAATACTTAAGTAATACTATTAAAAGTAGTAGTTACTTTATTATATTATAAATTAAGATAGGAAGTTAAGAATATTTCCTAGGCCTTATCTAGGTTATATAGTAGAAATTAAACCTTAATAGACTCTAATAGCTTATCTTTCTTATTAAGGCTATAAGAAGATCTGTTAAGTACTAATAATATTTTTATAATATAGTTAGAGATATTCTTATACCTACTATAATAGGTTAAGATAGTAGTCTATAAACCCTTAAATAACTAGATATCTAAAATAATATTATTATATTACCTCTTTAATTTATTCTATACCTCTTTACTTATCACTGTTTTAATAACTTTATAATAGATTATATATAATAATATTAAGTAGATAACTCTATAAGCTTTCTTATCTAATTCCTCCTAGTCCTTTAATACTTATTTATACTTCTCTAGTACTTTATTATAGACTATATTATCCTTTACTTCCTTACCTTTTTTTTTACTAAAATAAGTAATATACTTATCTATAGGTAGAGATAGTTTCTTAGATATACTATTAATAATCCTCTATGTAGATTATATCTAAAGGTAAGTTATTATAGCTTTACTTTATACCTAGTAGTTTTTTATACCTACTAATAAAGGCAGTTTATTATGATTAATAGTATAACCTATCTTAGTGGTGTCTTTATAACTTAACTAGACTAGAGATAATAGATAGTGGGATAAAATAACTAATAAATATATTATATAGCTATTAGATAATAGATATAAACTTATATAATTTTATACTAAATAATATAATAGATAAAGTAAATAAATAAATTAATAAAATTCTAAATAAAGCTTAAAAGGGACCTAATAAATTTAGAAATAAAAATTATTATTAATTAATAAAATATAATAGAGTTTTTACCTAAGACTTATTACTAAGATACTTAGATAATTAGTAAAAATAATAATTAACTTAGGTATAATAGAAAACTACATAAATCTAAAGTATAAGTAATAGCTTAGTATACTTAAGATTATAAAGGGCTAACTAGAGCTAATTATAAGTCTAAATAAAGAAAACTAAAAAGGTTATTTTATAAATAAATTATGATTTATACCCTTAGTTATAATAAGTTATAAAAAGTAACTTAACTTTAATATAATATTATTAAGATAGTATAATATAGTATTAAAAGTTCCCTAGCTTAGAAATTATAACTTAAAAATTAACTAGAAAGTAAATATTATATAACTAATAAATTATAAATACTATAGATTAATAAGTATAGGGGATAATACTATTAAGTTTTAATAATATATTTATAAAGGAAAACTTAAAGATAGAGTTAAATAATCAAGGTAATTAATATTATAAAAAGTAATAAAATAATACAAATCTTAATAATTAGTAAATCTTTAGATTAAGTATAGTTAATATAACTACTTAAATAGGTATTAGAGATAGTAATAGAAAACTACTTAAATAGGTATTAGAGATAGTAATAGAATACTATAAATAAATAATTACAAAGGATATAACTAATAATTTATAAAATAAGGGATATTACTTTAATATATTAATATAGTAGTCCTTAGAATAGGATAATAGCTTATAGAAGTACTAATATATTAATAAATTAGTAATAGACTCTTAAGAATTAATAAGATTATATAAAGAGTATAAGGAATTCTAAAAATTATTTAAATAATTATAAAAATTATAACTATAAAATTCCTCTTAGTAAAGGGAAGAAATTAATTTATAAGAAAATCTATTATATATTAGATAAAGAATTAAGAGTAATTAAGGAATATATTAATAAATAATTAATAAAGGGGATAATTTAAATATTATAGTTATCTATAAGATATAGTCTTATTTATATTTAAAAAAGATAATAGTCTATATAACTCTATATAGATTACTAACTATTAAATAATATTACTATTATAGCTACTATTACTATACCTCTAGAGAAAAAGATTATATAATTAAATTAGAATTATAAAAGGTAAAGAATAAAAAATAGTATTTATAATAAAATATAGAGACTATAAATACTTAGTTATACCTTTTAGATTTTTAAAAAATAATTACTTACTGGTAGACCCCCCCCTACCTTTATAGTAGTTCGTGGCTCCTACATCTCAGTCATTAAATATATATATTTAACTTTATACTATATTAATTAAGCCTATATTTACCTTCTTTTTACCTTATTATAGCTAAGTATAGTAGGTAAAAAGAAGAAATAGGCTCCTATTAAGATAGCTAATTACTTAATATAGGTCCTAAATATATACTCCTAATAAATAATAATTCATATACTAATATAGGATATCTCTACTATATAATAGCTTAATTAAAGCAATCTATTAAGAATAATAGTATAATTCCTATTATAAATACTTTTATTAGCTTTATAGATACTATAATAGTATTAACTAAGATAATTTAGGATAATATTACTATTATAGCTACTATTACTATACCTCTAGAGAAAAAGATTATATAAATAAAAGCTATATTAAAAAACCTCTTAAAATATATTATTAATATAGTAAGAATAGCTATTAAGACCCTCTAGTAATAGCCTTATAGGGTATATTATATTAAAACTAATTAATAGCTTATATATCATTTACTAAATTATCTCTAGTCTTTAGGTAAAGGAAATATATCCTAATAGATATCTTAGTCTTAAGTAATTACTTCTCTAGCTTATCTTTATCCTTTATAAGCCTTACCCCAATTCTCCTATTATAGAAAGACCTTAAACTATATATTTATAAAATTATTAAAGAGATTATTAACCTACTATATTATTAAAAGAAGAAGGAGATTATTAATTATATTAATCAAGCTATTTAAAAGTCTAATATTAATTAGATTAAGTACTATAAGTTCTTAACTATATAGATATTACCTAGTAATAATACAATCCTCTACATAGATAGTTTAAAGAATACTAAATAGTTAACTTATTTAGCTATATAATATTAGGGTCTTTAATATACCTAAAAGGTTATTATAAAAGGTATTAATATTAAGCTTAATATAAGATAAGTATTAACGTAATCCGACACCGAGCTGGCCAGCTGGCCACCCCACCAAAATTATCACAGCTACGGTTGGAATGCAATGAAAAATTGAAGCTTTTTATCACTATATAAATGCATTTTTCTATTAAATTTATGTTATTTTAGGCGCTGGATATCTTAATCTATTATAGCCTATAATATTATAATTACTGCAACGCGGTGGCTGGCATGTTATTAGTGTAGAGGCTACTACTAATTAAGCTTCTTTTTTAGCTGCTTTTTACTGCCCTTCATGACTAGTTAAGCTACCTCTATCCTGAATATAGTTTTATAAAGCCTTTTTCTTATTATTTTTATAATTCTCTACTGCATAAAGCTGATAGATCTTATATTAAAATAATAGAATGTTCTATATTATAACCTCTATACCTTTTATAACCTTTTTAAGAACCTCCCCAGTGATTAATACTAATAAATCCTACTATTAGAGCTCTTTAAACTGCTTTTTCTGCCTCTCTAGTTAATATAAATTAGCTAGTGTTTTTCTAAGATAAAGTGATAAATAGCTGCTGTAGGAAGAGCCTAATAGTATTAGTATTTTATAAATCTAAAGCTTTTAAAGGACTCTCTCTAGGTTTATTAGAATAAGAGAAGTTACAGTAAATGCACTCCTTATATTAGAGGTTAAAAAGGCTTGCTGGTATACACTAGTAAAGAAAGATAGAAAGTCTCTCTTATTAATTATATAGATCCCACCCTTTATAGCTTCACAGACTTTCTTACTATATAGCTTCTTTAAAGGACTAAAGCAGGCCATATCTAGTGGCTAAAGAAGGTAAGAAGAATAAGGGGGCATATATAGCAGTATTATCTTTCTATCTATATAGAATTTATTAAATTAGGATATTACATGACTGCTGTGGCCATTAAGAATAAGGAGATAGTAGTATCCAGCAGTTTAGGTAGCTATATACTTTTTAAAGACTTCTTAAAGCTATTTAAACCCTAAATCATCAGTTATCTAGCCATTTTTAGAGAGACTGATATAACAGTCCTTTAGTATAACTATATACCACTGAGATTAGTGTTTTTTTATAGTAAAAATAACCTATAGAGGTAAAACAGTCCCTATACCACTTATTATTACTATTACTATCACCCACTCCCTATTTCTAGGCTATATATCCTTTACTTAAGAGCCCCTGGTCTCTAAGCCATAGATAACCTTTACTATAGAAGTAACACCCATTTAGAAGCCTGTTTTATCTATATTATAGATATCTTAGTTAAGAATACTGTACTTTTATATAGTTCTCTAGATAAGTTTAAACCACTTCTTTATAGCTATAGGGTCTTCACATTTGGCATATTAGTAATTATATTTTATTATATATTTAGCCTCTAATTCTTTATAGTGTTTAATAAAATGGCCAACCCATTAAGAACTGATAAAGGCTTTTTATTATTAAGATAGCTTCATTCAGGCAGATAAAAGTAGCTTAGTAAGGTATTATATATTCTCTATATAAATAGGAAGACCACAGCCAGCTATATCTAGAACCTACTTCTTAAGAGTCTCTTCTTTAACATCTGAAAGCTTTTAAGAATTGGCTGTGGTGTCACTCCTTAAATTAATACTATTAAGGTAGGTTTTAAAAGTGCTTAGAGTAATATTAAATGCCTTTACACATGTATTTTTTAAATGAAATTAGCCTTACTAGAAAGTGTTAACTGTAAGCTTTATTCTCTCCTCCTTAGATAGTGGCTCTATATCAAATTTAGTGGGGAAAATAACTTTAAATTTATGTATTTTGACCCCTGAGCGGCGATAATTTTGGTGGGGTGGCCAGCTGGCCAGCTCGGTGTCATGGCCAGCTCGGTGTCGAATTATGTTAGCTTAATTTAAATTAAAAATACTATATATTTAGTAGTTACTCTTATTAAAATTATCTATATAAGTTAGCTCCCTAGATAGTAGTAAATTAAGGAGTGGAAGCTTTAAAATACTAATTTAATAATAGAATTTAATAATAACTATACTACTAATATTACTATTACCTATAGATTAGTATTATATAGTAAGAATTATAAATATATCTATTATAATAACTTTTATAACCTTTAGTAATACTTTAACTATTAAGAATATAATTATATAGCTTAAAATTATAAGTACCTCTCCTACTATAAATATTATGTAAAGGAATATAATATAAAAAAGTACCTAATACTAGAGATTATAATTATATTTATTATATAAACTATAAGAAAGAGAAAACATATATTATTAATTACTTTACCTCTAATTAAAGCTACTTAATCTAATAAGAATAACTTGTTAAAGCTTATTAGAACTAATTAACTAGGCCTATTTTTTATAGGGTATTATCCTAAATTAAGATTATTATTAAATTACCTCTCTTAAAGAATATTTCTAGAAACTAACCTCTATAGAGGCCTTTAAGGCTAAAAAAATAAAGAGATCTATTATTTAAACTAATACTTAAACTAAGCTAACTATATTAGTTAAGGCTAATAAATATACTAAAAGATATTAGAGTAGTTAATGCTAAGAATATTAATCTATTATAATTAAGAATACTCTAGTAAGCTAATCCTAATCTTAAGTAGCCTTAAAATTATATAAAAGTAGAAGAATATTACTTTAGAGAAGGCTATTAGATTAATACTTTAATTAAGTTTAAAGTTATCTTATAGGGTTCTTTTAGGTTATTTAAGTAACTTATAAAGTCCATTTTAATAAAATACTAGGCTTTTCTATTAAGTACTATACTCTTTATCTAAAGGATTAATAATAGGTTAAACTTAGTTAACTACCTTGTCTGGAGGAGCTAACTCTTTATAATTTTATATTAATATAATTTATATACTAAAAGGTTTATAGTAGATCTCATATTTATATTATAACTCTTCTTTACTATAATTATCCTATACTTTATTTAGGCCTTCTTTCTATAAATTAAGTTCTTAGTTAATCTCCTTACTTAGTATGGTATATTAGTAGTATAATTATTTAAGTTATAAGTCTTCTTATTACTCTAAGCTTCTTTATAGCTTAAAGTTACTTTTTATAATCTTAATTTTTAGATTCTACCATTATCTTATTTAATAATCTTTTATTATATATCCTAGTTTTTTATAAAAGAAATAAAGCTTTTCCTTATATCTTCTTTTATATTCTTTTAATATTATATTTTTATTTTCTATTGGCTATATTAATCTTATAGGCTAAGGTTTAAAGGGGTTTATATATCTTTAGCTAGTTAGTTATACCTTATAACTATTATTTAATTAATAACTAGTTATACATTAGTTTCCTTTAAATTAATAATTTATTCTAGATTATATCTTAAGTTTATATAGCTTATTATCTACTTTAATAGATTTATTTAAAGAGTCTAGTCTCTCTTATTAAATAAGTTTCTTCTATATATTAGGTTTTAATATTTCTTTAAATTATAATATATACTTATCCTTATCCTAGTCTAGATAGGATATAATTTATTAAAATTTAGAAGCTAATTATTATATTAATTCTATTTATCAAAGTTATCTTAATCTTTATTCTACTTATTAAGTTATATTAATATTATTAAAAGCTCCTTTAAGTCTTTCTTTAAACTTAATATAAAAGGAAAATATTTATTTAATATTCTTATCCTATTTATATTCTATATACTCCTAGAAATCTTATAAAAAGGGTTTAAACTAATTAAATATACTCCTTAGTGAGTAGGTTAATATAAAGACTACCTTATTAGCTTTAAGATAAAGTTTTTCTTTATTAATATTAATATAGGTATCTATTTATATAAGAAATATTTAAAGTTATAATCTTTTTTTTATAAATAGTTTAAATAGTTATATATTTTACTAAATTAGTAGTAATATAACTTTCTATAATAATAATAGTTTCTTAAAGTTATTTAATTATATTAGCTCTTTATTACTGTAAGTTTTACTACTATTAGTACTACCTATTAGAGTATCTCTAATTATAGTATTTTAAGTTAATTACTTGGGATAGACTAGTATTAATATTAAGTATTATTTATATACTTATATAGATAGGTAATTAATATATTATACCTAGATATCTTATAATATTACCTAACCTATAACCCATAACGTAATCGGACACCGAGCTGCGCAAGACACCGAGCTGCGCGGCGGGCGGCGGCCAACTCCGCATCCACGATTCCAACGAAATGCAGTCTTAATTTTGAAGCTTTTTACACCTATATAAATGAAATATATTAAGAAATAAGAGAATGACTATTTGACAGGATATTTTAACTGGTTGTGACCTTCTTGATTACAATTACTATAGTGTATGGCGCGCCATGGCTTTAGTCCTGATAACAGACCTAGTTCTACTTCTCTCTCTCTCTCTCTCTACTATTTTCTGAATAGCTTAAAGGCCTGTTAAACTTCCTCTGTCCTAAATAAAGTATTATGGGTTTTCATTCTTCTACTTTTAATATGTTTTTAAAGCCTGAAGCTGATAGAGTTCTTATTAAAGTAGGACTATACTATATATCATAATCTCTACTCCCTTTATAACCTTTTTAAGCACTATTTTTACTATAATAGAGGATAGAGACTGGTTTTAAAGCTCTTTAAAGAAGCTGCTTCTTCTATTAATTCAGTTAATATACATTAGTAGGGGTACAGCTGAGATAGAAGGATTAGTTACTATTAGCTATTAAAGGTGAGGTAGGTGTATTTAGCTTAATTTTAAGCTTTAAAAGTACTCTCTCTACCTTTAGAGGAATAAGACTGGTTACTGTAAATCCTAAAGCTATATTTAATATTAAGAATACCTAGTGATGCACTTTTCTATATATTACTAGAAAATTACTCTTATTAATATAGTCTATCCTATATTAAATAGCTTCCTAAACCTATTAGCTATATAGCTTCTTTAATAGCCTAAAATAGGCTATATCTAGTGGCTGAAGAAGATAAGAAGAGTAAGGAGGTATATATAGAGGAATAATCTTCCTTTCTATATAAAATTAGTTAAATTTAGTGGTGGTATGACTGCTATAGCTATTAAGGATTAAAAGGTGATACTAGCCTATAGTTTTTAAAGCTATATATAGTTTAAAGTCTTCCTAAAGCTATTTAAGACTAATATTATTATTTATCTACCTATTCTTACTGGTACTAATTATATAATCCTCTAGGATCTCTCTATACTAATAAGATTAGTATTTAAACCCTATAATAATAAAATATAAAGGTAAAATAGTGCCTATAGTATTTACTATAATAATTACTATTACCCACTCCTAATTACTAGGCTATAATTACTTTACTTAGGATCCTTATATCTTTGTTCTATAGATAACCTTAACTATAGAGGTAATACCTATCTAAAACCCTATCTTATATATATTATAGATATCCTATTTAAGAATACTATATTTCTATATAATATTTTAAACTAGCTTAAATTATTTTTAGATTAACTTTAGATCCTCACACTTTGTATGTTAATAGTTATATTTAGAGGTGAATTTTAACTGGATATTTAGATAGTACTATATAAATTATATTACCTATCTCTTACTAATACTGGCCTGCGGCTATTAGGATAGCTTTAATTTTATAGAGTAAAGAAGAGCCACTAAATACTATATATAGGTAATCTAAAGTAGTAGACTATACTAGTCTATATCTAGAATCTATTACTTTAATATATTTTCCTTAAGATCTGATAGTTTTTAAGAATTTATAGTTATTTCATTATAGGAAGTGACTCTATTAAGCTGTGTCCTAAAGGTTATTAGAGGTATATTATATATAGCTACATAGGTGGTTTTAGAGTTAAATTAGCCTTTATAAAAAGCTTCAACTGCTAATTTCATTCTCTCCTCCTTAGATAGAGGCTCCATACTGAATATGCGCTGAAAGAAGGCTTTAAAATACAGCTATGATAACTCAGGGGCGGCGGCGGCGGTGACCGCGCAGCTCGGTGTCCGATTACGTTAAGTCTAAGAATTACTAATCTATAATCCAAATCTAAGGATATAAATAGTAGTAAGGTTACCTCTATAAACTAAAGGTACTAAATAATATAGTATAGTAATTAAAAAGAGAAGTAGGGTAAAGAAGTATATATGCTTTTTAATTAAGTAATAGAGATATATAAATAAGTGGAATAATTAGGTAAGTAATTAAAGGTACTATAAGATTAATAATTATATTAATTATAAAGAACTATCTAAATATATAGGATAAATATCCTTATATATCATACTATTCTAACCTCTATAGTACTCTAGATAGTCCTTTATATAGTATAGGTAGGTTACTAGATATTAGCTATAAAGAGTATCTTATAAGTGATTTATAATTCTCTATAATAAGAATATCCATTTTTCCTGACTGTCTGATTCTGCCTGGTATGGTCACTGATAAGAGTGCCATAATAGAAGGCTTTTCATACTATATCTTTACTTAACAGTTATTTAGTAATAGGCTAGTATTAAATAAGGTCTTAAAATATAGTTAATCTGTCCCCCTCTTTAATATTCCTTTAATTTAAATTATCTTCTTATTATTACTTAGCTTATTAGCTACTAGTATAACTAATAGGTTAATACTACTAGTATAATCTACTTATTTATGCTTATTATAAGAGGCTATTAGTTATTATCCTTTCTAGTATCCTTTTAAAGGAGTTACTCTAGAATATACTAGTATAGCTTATAATTTTTAATCACTTTCTTTACTATAGCTACTAACTCTTTCTTTATAGAATATACTAAACTATTTAATATTCTTTATAATAATATGATTGATTGATTGATTAGATCCTTACTCTGTTTTATAACCCTTAGGAGCATGCCAGAGGGTCTAATAGAGGGTATAACTACACTTAGAGACTGACTTTTTAGCTAAGTCTCCTTTATATACATGTAAATTAAAGCTATTTAGGTACTACAGTATTCTAATACCTATATAGTCCCTAATAGCTATAAAAAAGCCCTCTTATTATATATAGCTATCTCTTTACTAGATAATTACTAGTTCCTCAAGCTGTTAGATAGTTAGGTAACTTCTTATATATACTAGAGCTTAGTGACCTATATAACTAGTATAATAGGTACTAGGATAGTAGATATATAGTATCCTTCTTATAAGATATAAAATAGAGAGAAACTATAGAGAAAATAGTAAGTTAGCTAAAATATAGGTATATTCTTAGTAGTACTAGGGCTACTAGTATAAGTTATCTATAGCTATATAGTATCTAGTAAGTATATTAGATAGCCTATTTTTAAAATAAAATAGGCTAATCTCTAAGTATTCTTTTTTAATAGAGTATCTACTAGATCCTAGGGAATAGTTATATATAGGGGTTAACTTAGAGATTAATCTAAAGATTATTATTATTATTATTAGCCTAGGTTATCCTTTAGAGGTTATTATAGAGTATATAGCTAATAAGTATATAATATACTATCTTATAGGGGTTCCTATATAGGTAATAAGTAGAGTTAGCCTAGTTAATACTTATAAGAAAGTTATTTAGGCTAATCTTATCTATATATATCTATATAAGAATACTCTATTTAACTAAGGTAAGATTATTATAGAGATTAACTAATTTTATATTAATATTAAGAAGAAGCTAGTATAGGTACTTACTATAAAAGGAGTTAGCCTAGCTATCAGTAATAGTAGTACTTATATTAGTAAAGATAAGGTCCTATTTAAGGAGCTATAATATAAGAACAAAGCCTATAAACTTAGTAATTAGTATATTATATTCTACTTTAATTCCTAGGTAGGCCTATTTTAAGAGGGGTAGGTCTAGATATACTAGGTACCTATATAGCCATTAATACTAGAGCTATTAATATATAGTTATATAGTATCTAGGTATATAATAATATAGATATAATAATAGGTAATAGAGAGTGCTTTTATTTTTAAGATATCTATAGCTAGTAGCTATTGCTATAGGGGGACTATCTATAGTAGATAGGTCTCTAAATCTTATAGGTTAAGACTTATAGATAGTTAAATTTCTTTATAGTATATAGTAGGCTCTATAATATAGGCTTTTAGTAGTAATATTATTAGTTTAGTATATATTATTAGTAGATAGGGGTAATAGTAATCTAAAGAAGGGTCTAGATATATTATTACTAGAGGGTAAGGACTTAAGGAGATATAGCTCTATATATATTACTACTAACTAGCTTAAAGCTACTAGAGATAGTCTTCCTAGTCTATTATTATAATTATTCTAGTACCTTAATCCTACTAGTAATAATATAGTTTAAAGCTATAGATAGGGGGTATATACTATACTAAAGTAGTATATAGAGTGATTAAGGCTATATAAGCTATATAGATATATTAGAGGTTATTTAATATTAGGCCCATTTAGAGCTACTTAATATAGAAATAGCTTATATATATTTTATAATACTATTATTATCTAAGTAAGGTATTTATTAAAGGTAAGGTACTAGTCTAGGATTAATTTGAGGAGCTTAGCTAATATACTAATATTTATTATAATATTCTTTAGGTTTAGTAGTTCTTCTATAAAGTCTAAGGGATTCCTATCTATAGATAGTATATTCTCTAGCTCTAGTTCTACTATACCCTAGGGGTAGAAGGGTTTAAAAATAGAGGTATATATAGTAGCCTACTTAAGATAATTCTAATAATATATATCTTAAAGAATTATATAGTTCTAGTACTTAGTAAGTAATTTAATAATTATAGTTATATTATTAATATAGCTAATATTATTTGTCCCCTATACTAAGTCCTTATAGGTTATAAAGTTGGTATTATAAAAGGAATAGAGGATTAAAGATAATAAGAATCCTTATAGAATATTAGTAAAGATAGGACTATAAGATTTAATATACTTAAGGAGAATTAAGATAATATATTAGTCTTAAAGGAAGCTATCTAGCTATTAAATATATATCTTAGGGATCTATTATTTAAAAAGGTTATAGAGAAGTTAGAGATAGAAGATATTATTAAACACTTCAAAGATATTAAGAAAAAGAACTAAGATAATATAATTAACCTTCTAACCAGAAAGAATTACTTTAAAAGTAGTCTTAGTTTCCTAACCCTTTTAGCTACTAAAATAGTTATTAAAAAGAAGGGTATATTTCTCTATAAGATAGCTAAGTTATATAATAATAAGTACTTTTAATAACTTACTAATATTAAGTGTTAAGTAAAGTAATAGATTAATATACGTTAAGAATAGAGTAATCTAGTTTACTAGACTTTTAGAGGGTAATAATAGTAGCTTCTTAAAAATAGGCTAGGTAATATCCTACCTAGATATATTAGTTAAAGAAATAGGTAAGAATTAGGTTTAAGAGGTTAATAGTAAGTTAAAGAAGTTAATTATAAATCTTATCTATATAAATTTATATCCTATAGTAGGTATTATAGAGGTCTAGTTATATAAATATCTTAATACCCTCTAGTCTATCTAGTATTTTAGTAGTAATAAGGGGTAACTATTCTTAATAATTATTATATTTAGGCTTTGTAGTACTTTATTCTTCTTTAGAATAAATAGGATTAGTACCTCTATTAAGCTTTTTAAATATTATATCTAACCTAGTATATTTTTAAGATATACTTTTAATATTTAAAGCTTTAGTTTAGAGAAGTTATGGATTAGTCTATATAATAATTACTTTTTATAGTACTAACTTGATTATATAATTATATTTATAATACTATACCAATATATTTACTTCCTTATCTAAAAATATATCTATATATTTATTATATTATAGAGGTAGTATAGGCTTATCTATTTATATATTAAATATAAAAACAATTTTATCTTAAATAATCTCTATTAAATATATAAAAGCTATTACTCTAATAGGTATCTTAATAGTATAATCTTATAATAACATAATTTCAATACTCTTTTCTATTATAAAATTTATAGCTCTTTATATAGGCCTATATATTACTATATATACTATATAAAATCTTTAAGGTTTACTATATAGCTAATCTTATCCGAGTATAAAATTATATCTTAAGATATTATAAGTATTTAGTTCTATTTTAATAGTATAGATTTTACTAAAGCTATTAGTTATAGTTAAATCCTTAATATATTTTTTATAAGATATTATATAATATCTATTAATTATTATAACCTATTAAGGTATTATATTATTATTAGCTAGGTTTTCTTTTATTTAATATTAGCTAATAAAACTTACTATTATACTACTATTAATAAGATTATATATAATAATTATTACTTTATATATATTATTTATAAATATTTTTATAATAAAAGCTTAATTCTCATTCTTTATATTTAGAAGTATAATATATAAGGTAATAATAGTATATTATATTAGGTTCTCCTATTTTTTAGCCTATTATAGTATTTTTATTAAGGTTTAAAATCATCTTAACTAATATAATCTATCCTTATTATAGTTAAAGTACTTAATTAAAGGTTTATTATCTTAAGAGGGCACTTTTCTATTATCCTTACTAGATTAATATCTAATAGTTATATTTTTTTCTATTATTTATATTAGAAGCTAACCCCTAGCTATAAGTTTCTAACTTATATTGTTCTTTATACAATAGCTTTATAGTATTCTAGTATTTAATCTTTAATAGTATATAGTTCTACTATATAGTTATTATATAAGATATCCTTAGAAGGGTACTTTAATACTTCCTTTTAGATTTCTAGTAGTAATTTTACCTATAGGAACCCTTTTATATTAATTCTATATATATCTATTTAAGTTACTATTCTATTTAGAATAGATAGGCTATAAAGGTATATACCAATTAGTATAGTCCTTATTTAATATTTATCTAGTTTAATAGTATATCTCTATATATATTTTATAGATTATTAATTTATTTTATAAGGAATATAAGAAGATACTTTTAAGAAGATTTTCTTTTTATAGCTTTTAGCTCTTTATAATAATTATACTATAAATTTCTAATCTTATTATTAAGTTAGGTAATTATTAAAGTAATATATTAGCTATAATTCTTATAATAATATAGGTATAGGTTAAATTTAGCCTAGAGTTAGTTTTTAAAGTTAAAGTATTCCTATATATTATTAGTATAAAATAGTTTAATATAATAAAGTTTACTAGGAACCTTTTTATTATCCATATCAGACTTTTTATTAATAAAGGTATTATCTATTTTATTATATTTTCTTATTATAAGCTAGGTTATCTTATCCTATATTCTCTTTATCTTATAATTAGTATTAATAATATTTTATAAGTTTTCTATATTCTTTATAATATCTTAAGAATTATTTGGTATATTTTACTTTAAGGAGGTTTAGTTTAAGTAATTAAGATTAGTATTTCTCTAAAAGCTATATTTTAGAAGGTTAAAATATATACTTTAAATAGTAGTTAGTTAGCTTAAAGTATATCTATTTTTTTACTAGCTTTTAATCTATTAATATAGCTTATTTATATTATTCTAAGCTTTTAATTATTTAACTTACTTTATTTTAAGTTCTAGCTATATTAATCCCTTCATAAAATGTTACTCCTTAAATATAAGATTTATAATCCTTAAGATTTAATATCCTATAAATTATTAGGTCTTTTATCTATATCATTTTAACTCTAGGTTTAACTACTAGATAGTATTAGATACATTTTATTACTAGTATCCCTATTAATTTAATTAGGTATAGCTAGATTATTCTATAATAGGGGGTTAATTTAACTACTATATAAATTTCTTAGAGCTATAATATATAAAAATTATAAATAATAGGCTATCTTCTATTTTTAGGGTAATTAGAATATGAGGATATATAGATAATATAATATTTATAATAAAGTAATATATATATAGCTTAATATGGAGACTAAATACTAAGTTTTCATTATTATTATATATATATTTACTATTTACCCCCTGCATGGGTTACATGCATAGGTGGTATAGTTCTATAGGATTACTACCTGCGTGGAGCCTGTATGGCAGAGTGTGAGTACTAATAATACAGTATCACCACCACCAGGCCTGACACCTATTTTAGTATATTTTTACTTATTATATTAGGAATCCACCCTATATTTAAAATAATTATTAATATAACTACTGATAGAACTAGTACTACTTTATAATAGGAAGTTTTTACTCCTATCTCCAAATATAGCTTATTCTATATAAATTAATAACTATAGTATTAATGTAATAATCCAGCAAAGAAAAAGGCTCCTAGAACTAGAATATTAGTTAATAAGTAATATACTCTCTATATAACTAGTTAGTAATACTAATACTACCTATATAATAGTTATAACTATTAATTAGAGTTAGAATTTTAAACCTCTTTTTTTAACTGATTATTAAAATGTACTCTAGTAATTACTATATTTATACTAGTATATTATATAAGTTAAGTCTACTTATAAGTAATAAGTAGAGCTTAAGTAATAGAGTCAGTTTAATTTAACATTTTAGACTTATTGTTACGACCGGTGGCTACATGGCAGCACTCCCAGCAGTATCTTATATAATCTACTCAATGATATGCTGAGTTAGCCTACTATATATTATATAATCACACTATAAATACCTTTAATACTAAGTATATTATACTATACCTTGTTAATTAATTTAATATAATCTATCTATATTTTACTACACTCTCTATATACCTTATAGGATATATCCTAATAGTTCTAATTACTCTACTTAGTAAATTACCTAGTAAAATATAGTATAAACTCCTTAAAATATCTAATAACTATTATAATAACTTTAATTATCTCCTAAACCCCCTTAGGGCTTTAGTCTTATAGGAGGCTAATAATAAAAATACTAATAATATCTACTAAATAAACTAGCCTACTATAGAGGAACTCCCTATAATATCTAGAGATTAGGATATAGATAATAATAATACTATACCTTATACTCTAGATACCCTAATACTAGAACCCCTAACTAATAATATATTATAAGATGATAACTATATTAATTTAAACCTTAAAAGACTAAATAGCTAAACCTAATAACTTAAAGCTAAACTTATAAGATAAGAATAGCTTTACTAATTATAGCTAATTTAATAGTATATTACTAAAAGATAAGACTAGCTTACTAACCTTAATTAAAGTGCCTATATAAATATAATATATTCTAATTATAATATATAGCCTAATATTAATAATATAATTCTTTATCTATTATTATTATTATTATTATTACTTCATTCTTGCATCTGTCAGCCCTATCAGCTGAGTGGCGGTAGGTCCCTGTAGGGCAGCTGGGGTAGCTACTATACTATATATATATACAGGCCTATCTATATCCTTTAATAACTACTCTAAGTACTACTAGTTAGTGCTTAACTAATTAGATCTCTCTTAGATTTATATATCCTAAGCTATAAGCTTACTTTATAGCTTATTTATAGATTAGTACTAGCTATTATCTATACTAACCTAGTAGATATTAGATAGGGCTTTAAATTAGCTAAGAAGCCTAGTATTTAGTATAAAATTAGCTATATAAAGGACTAAATTAGGCTAAGTAAGATAGTTCTAATAGTTCTATATCTATAAGAACCCCTATCTTAGTATATTAAGCTAAGCTTTAGTATACTAGAGGTAGGATATAAGGATATATTAGATATCCTAGTAAAGATAGCTATATAGATATTCTACTATCTTAACTATATATATTCTCTTAAGGTATTTAGTAAGGGTAATCTTACCTATTTATATCTAGATAATTACTAAGCTAGCAGCTAAAGAATAGCCTAAATAGATTCTTAATAAAGATATTATAGCTTAAAGCTATAATTATTAGTAATCTAATCCTATTTCTATTACTTATTAGTAATAGCCTATAGATAGTAGTATTAACTAGTCTAAAGAGCTATCCCTAAGGGATATCTAGATATATTAGTAGTATCTTTAATAGCTATATTAACTCTTTTATTCCTATAGGTACCTCTATAGCTAGGGATCTATTATATATAAACCTACTAAATTCTTAGAGGTAGTCTAATAGATAAATAATATATATAGTAATATATTAGCTAGAGGTTATATCTAGGGAGTAGTAAGCTTAAATAGTAGCTTAATTATTAATAAAGATATAAGCTTTATAAAGGCTAGCTACTAAATAAACCTTAATAAGACTATTAATCTTTATTAATAGCTATAGAGCTATTTAGATACTAATAAGCTCTACTATATATATTATATTAATAATAAATAGATAGGCTTAATCTTAATTAATATTAGATATTACTATAGCCCTAACTCCTCTTTTAGTAGTATTCTTATTAGTATAGGCTATTACTATAACTAAGCTATATTAACCTTAGAGAATAGCTTAGTAGGCCTCTAATACTTTCTTATAGAAGTTATAAATTTAGGTCTATAGGCCCTCTTATTATAGGGGTATAATATAAAGCTAAATGATCTTTAATTAATTAAGGCTAGTAAATAGTTAGAGCTTTAAGTAATAGAGTAATAAGGTTAATAAGTTATCTTAAAGATTATTATATTAGTAATTAATAACCTAAGCTAATATAGATTATTATTTAGCTTACTATACTTTATATAATATAGCCTATAGTAAGGAGGTAACTACCTAGAGGTAAGACTTCTCTATAGTCTAGGCTAGAGTAATAGATATAGAGGGAATATAGAGATAAATCTCTAATATTACTTAGGATATTATTTAAAAGGTACTAATAATCTAATATAATACTTAATACTAAATAGAGTTTATTACTTTTATTATAATAGTAATAATATACTTAAAGCTATATATATCTATATAGAGGTATTATATAAAGTAGGTATATAAGATCTATAGCTATAGGACTATAATATATATATATATTAGAGTTATAATAATAAGACCCCCTATATTAACCCTATTATAAAGGATAATATTATAGTAAATGCTATTACTTTCTTTTAGTAATATATTAATTACTTTAGATTAGTAAGGTACTTATTTAATTAGATTTTAAGATAGTATATTATATTTATAGGTTTAACCTTAATATCTTAGATCTTTAGAATTATATTAATAGGTCTAATAGGCTTTAGAACTATATAATAGTATTTATAAAGATAGATTAGGCTATATTTTATAAGGGTAAATTAAGAAGTATAGCTAGACTCCTACTATTTAGTATTATAATAGATTCTCTCTAGTTAGTAATAGTTAACTATAGTAGACTTATTCTATATAAGGATATAGATATTATTAATATAGCTAGTAACTAAGGCCTTTCTTAGGTATATAGTATAGATATTATTAATAAGGTTAGTATTATAGAATAGATAAAGGTTTAGTAATAATAGAGAATCTTAAGGTATCCTTATATAAACTATATTATAGTCTATAGGCCCTTTTATTAGTATAATCTTAATAATCTAATTAGTAAGAAAGCTAGTAATTAAGGTAATTATATCTAGGGGGATATACTATTTATAGAGGTTATAAAGTAAGATATATTATTAAATATATTAAAGATATCTAAGGTTAGTAAACTAGTTACTAAAATATTAATTTATTATAAGATATATACCTACTCTAGGAGGAGGCAAATTATATATTTATAAAAGTAGCCCTAGTAGCTACTAATATATATTTATAAAAGAAGAGTATATTCTTTAATTAAAAAGCTTAATTAAGAAGCTATTATAGACTCTAATACTTTATTAATTATACTTAGTAGAGTAATAGGATAGCAAGATTTTAAAGTAGAGTAATTATCCTTTCCTAGTTTCTAGAGGATAATAGTAATAAAGTCTTAGAAGTACTATAGGTAATACCTTATATAAAGATAGATATTAAAGAGATAGGTTAAGGATAAAAGTAAGATCTTAATTATTTTTTATAAGATAATATTCAAAATACTATTAGGCCCTACGGCTTTATATATAGCTTTAAGAATAGCTTAAGTAACCTCTTTCTTAATAAGTATAGGGGCTTAAATTTATAATAGATACTAGTAATTATTAAGATTAGAGAGATTTATATCTAATAGCTATAATAGAAGTATTTTCTTAAGGATTATAGCCTTTTCTTTAGGTATTTTATAGTAGTAATTACCTACTATTAAAGTAGGTATATATATAGGCTATAGGGCCCTATAATAATAAGCTTAGTAGGCTAGTTTCTAAAACCTATTAGATATTTTAATACCCTCTTTAATCTAGGAATAGTAAGCTTTAATAATAGTTTTTACTATTACCTAATTAAGATTATAATAGGCCTTCTTAAATATATTAATATTAGTAATATCCCTACTTCTTATTTATTAGTATAATTACTTAACTTTTATATTTAGTACTTTAAGCTCTAGAGGATATCTAATATAAGAAAATAATATAATCTAAACTACTAGAACTATATCCTTTACTACTTAATTATATTAATAAGGTAGGTAACTATAGTATTAAGTTACTTAGTATATTCTAATAGATTAAGAGGTAGTAGGGTTACTATTAAGGCCTTAAGAAAAGCATCTTAATTAATATTCTACTACTTTATTTAGTAATATTCTAGTATATATTTAATACTAATATCTAATTTAGTAAGAATAGGAATATAATTTACTATAGTATACTATTCCTTCTATAGCTAATAGTATATTAATTAGTCTACTACCTCTAGAGTAGCCTATATAAGATTAATAATAATATAGTTAATACCCCCTTTTTAGGCTTTCTTATAGGTAATAGTACCCTATAGTATTAGGAGCTCTAATTAAAAATTATTAGCTAGCTTTACTAGATCCTTAGCTTCTTTATAATAGTAGTAATAAAAGGGGTTAGCCTAAAGTAGATAGTAAAGGTTAAAGTCTCTTATAATAATATATTATCCTAATAGGTAAAGGGCTTAGTTAAGTATATTAAATACTAGTATTTATTAGCTTTCTAGGCTAGGATTATAGATATTATAGATATTAATTATCTTTATAGATATATAGAGGCTTAGAGTACTAAGGTCTAGTAAGTAATAATAGATTTTCTAAGTTATTAAATTAAGGTATTTATTAATATATATAGATCTATAGAGGGCCTATCCTAATAGTCTATTTATTTATAAGCTTTAGGAGAATATAATAGTGGTTACCTAATACTTCAGAATATATTATAACTAGCTTAGTATATATATTAATACTTAGTTCCTAGATAGCTAGTATTTCTAGGTCTTTTACCCCTTTCTTATTAAAGAGGTATATTATAACCTTCTTTCTAGATTCCTAGTAATTAGCCTATAGAATATAGAGTTATTAAATATTATTATTTATTACTAAATCTAGTTATTATTAAGGTCTATAGAGATATCTAAGATCTTACTAGTAGTTATATTAGAGGAGGTTAGTATATCTTCCCTATCCTAGTTATTATTAGTATTATTAGGTAGGCTATAGTTCTAGTACTATTTCCTTATTTTCTAAAGGTTTTCTAGGGTAATTATAATAATATTAACTAGGGTAAGAGTTATAGAGGTAGTAGGTTTACCTTATAAGATATATCTTAGGGTAATTATTATAATTCCCTAGGGGGTCTAATAGGTATTATCTTTACTAGTATTACTATTAATTTCCTTAAGATATTAGTCTAATATAACTTAGTTAAGTAGTCTACTACTTATATCTATCTCTTCTAGGGTAATATTCTTCTACTTTTTATATATAGATTTAGGGGCTACTTAAGATTAGGATTAGCTTACTATAATACTCTTAGTTATAATAGATTAGTATTCTTAAGATTAACTACTTTAGTATCTCTTAGTAGATTCCTTAGGTTTAATAGGTATAGTAATAATAAGCTTAGTCTAAGTAATAGATTATTTAGTTTTCTAGGCTTTAGAGGCTTCTATAGGAGTTAGCTCTTAAATATACTCCTCTAGAGAGGGTACCTTAGTAGTAGTCTTAAGCTAGGAAGATACTATATAGAGAATAGGCCTAGTTAGGTAATTCTAATAGGCTTTAGTAAGCTATTCCTATTAGATAAGGTAGCTTTAGTTAAATATAAAGTAATTAGTAGTCTACCTCCTCTCTTTCTTATAGTTTATATAGTAAGTATAATTATAATCCCTGGTATTTAGGCACCTTTTAATATTATATTCCTCTATATAGTATATATAGTAGGAGGGGTACTTATAATTTTAGGCTATATAATTATATCCCTAATAGTTAAAGCACTACTAAAGGTTATAGAAGTTATTATAATAAGTATATTTATAGTTCTTACTATATAGTACTAACCTATAGGTAATAGTAGTATTAGTAATATAGTTATTATTAAATTTTACTATTAAGTTAGTATTTTAAAGCCCCTACTACTTAATTTACTACTACCTAGGGATCTAACCTATATAGGTGATCTTAATAGGAGTAGCTACTAAATAGACTATATTTTCTAACTTTAATTAAGTTAGTACTTAGCCTATATTAAGCTTAATACTAATACTCTTTATAATAACCTTCTAGGTATACTTCTTTAATACTATATTATTATTAAAGACCCTATACTAAATAGGTAAATAGGTTAACTATTTAATATCTTTTAAGCTATTTACTTAAAGGATTATATTACTACTAGGTAATACCTATATAGCTAAGAATCTATAGTATTTAATCTTATTACTATTAGAGTCTTAAATGGCTTAGTTAATATAGTTAATAATTTCCTACTTTTTCTAATAATATAGTAGGTTAATAATATTAGTATATTAGTTATTATCTATTAGAAGTATATATTTAAGGCTTATATCTATATTTAATCACCTATTTAGGTAATTAGCTACCTTAATAAGAGCCCCTTTTTCCTTCCACCTACTATACTTAGCTATAATAAGGTGAAAGGAAGTTAAATATAGGCTTAATTAATTTTATGTAAAGTTAAATATAAGATTTAGATAACTGTAAGATGTGGGAACCACTATAAAGTAAGGGGGGGGGGTCTGCCACTGAGTAGTTACTTTTTTAATTCTTTATCTAGATATATAGGTTCTAATAGATAATAATAAACTATACCCTTAGTTATAGTTAGTAATAATAATAATAATAGTAGAGTAAAGCCCCCTCTATACCTAGTAAATATTAACCTATTCTTAGGAAGTAATGCTGATATAAGTAATATCCTAATATAAGTAATAATGTAACATGTTATTTTTAATCCCCTATATTAAATTACTTAGAATGCTGATATTAGATAGTTACTATAATTCTCTTTTTCTCTTATATAAAATTACTTATATCTATCTCCTTAATAGGTTATTTTAATGTTAAGTCCCTCCCTACCTATTATAATAAAGTAAAAGTAGATATATTAGTTAATCTCTACTAGCTAGAAAGCTACCCTCTATACCTACTACTATTTAAAGCCTTTTCTCTCTTATTAAGGGCTTTAAAACTAGTTTAAAGAGATATATAATTAATAGATTATCCCCTCCTTTATCTCTTAAATCCTTTCCCCTTAGTTTACCTTCCTTAACGCCCTAAATAACTCCCACTAGGTTAGAGAGAAGTAATAATATATAGAGAACTAGCTAGAGCTAGAAGGGGCACTTTTTAAATAGATATAATAGGTAGAAGGGTAGATTACTATATTATAAGAGGTTATATAAGAGAAAGTAAAGTAATATTAGCTAGCTCTTTACCTAGGGAAAGAGATACCTCTACTTTTTTCTAGCTAGCTTTAAGGCTTTTAATCTTACTAGAATATAAAGTATTACTAGTAGTTTAGTAAAGCTAGAAGTTTTAATAAAGATTTAAAGGGTTAGATAGCTTTAATCTATTAACTTTTAAAGTTATACACATCTTAGGATATCTTTAATTATAATAAAACTGGCCTATATTAGAGGATAGTTCCTAACTATAGTTTATCTATATATTTAGTACCTAGAAGGAAGAGAAATAAGGTAAGAATAATAGCTTATTTCTATATTAATTTAGATACCTCTAAGCACCTTCCTATCTAGTTTATTAGAGGTATAAAAAGGCCTTATACCTTTACTATAGCTAAGATTAATATTAAGAATCTAGGTTACTTCTAGCATTATAATATAAAGGCCTAGATAATAAATACTATCTTTAAAGAGTGGCTTTATTAGTTTAATAGAAGAATAATTAGTTAAAAGGTTATTCTCTTACTAGATAATTTCTCTATATATAAAAAAGCTATTAAGGATATAAATCTAGACCTCTAGGATATACTAATTATATAGCTTCCTCCTAATTCTATAAGTTATTATCAGCCTCTTAATTAAGGGATTATTTATATATAGAAAGTATATTAAAAGTAATAATAGGTTCTTTATATAATAGTATAGTTTAATTAAGGATATAATCCTATATCTATAATAATAATTCTATAAGTAATTTAGTAGGCAATTCCTGCTTAAGATCTAGATATAACTTTAGATATAATTAAGAATTACTTTAAGAAGACGCTTTATAAGGAAGTAAAATCTTAAATTCTAAGATTATTAAAGATATTTCTCTAGGGATTAAAAAGATATTACTATCTAATAATAATAAAGAAGTAATAGATTTAAAGGAGTTCTTAAACCCTTTAAAAGAAGAGTCTATTAATGATGATTTAATAGATATAGATAAAGGTATTCTAGCTTAGTATTTACTAGAGAATAATACTGATAAAGAGGATAGCACTAATAAAGAGGCCTAGGAAGAACTACCTTAAATCCTAATCTCTATGGCTTTAGAGGGCCTATACAAGCTTCATTTATATAAAGAATAGTAGGTAGGAGGAGATACTGGCTTAATTTAATAACTTATTTATTATAAGTGGATAATTTTATAAAGGAAAATGAAGGTATAGTAACAGAGTGATATATAGAGCCTTTTTAGCATTTAAATATATATATATATATATATTAAATATAAATTGGTGGCGAGACATATATAAATTAATATAAGCAACTGACCAATATAAGTAACAGTCACCTACACCAATCTGTTGCTTATATTAGTGGTTTACTGTATAGGATTTTATAAACTAACTTAGACTATATTTTATATAATTCCAGGACTAGTTTATTATTAAGTAGTAATAAAATGTAGCCTATAGTGCTAGCTACCTTAATTTAATCTATCTTATAAAGTAGGACTAAGAAATAAATAGCTAAATAAGTAAATATAGCTAGTAAGAATTTAAGGACTTCTATTAAAACTATATTAGTAACTTAAGAATTCTTTAATAATATATAACTATCTAAATATAATAAGGCTTAATAATTAGAATATTACTAAATTTTTTAACTTCCTTATTATACTAGAGAACTGACTACTATACTAATATATAAAGAAATAAAGGATATAATACTTACTTATAAAGGTCCTCCTAATTATATAAGGTATAAAAGTCTAATATAAACCTTAAGAATCTAAATAGGTATTTAATATACTTATAGTCCCTTAAGGATAGCCTACCTAAGTACCAATAGAAGTTATATATTAATAAAAGGGTAAAGACCCCTTTAAAAAAGAAAGGTAAAGTAGACCTTAAAAAGGTTATAGAAGGTAGCTTATAAGGAATATAAAGATCTTATTTTAGATTAAATAAGTATAAATATAGCTTAAATCTATTATAAAACTAAAATAGACTCCTTTACTATAAATATAAATAGTATAGTAATATAGTATCTAACTATTAATTATTATATCTATATAACTAGACTCCTATATCTAAAGCTAATATAGACTTCTTAAAAAAATAAGAGGTCTAATATTCAAAGCTATAGTAGTATTAGATCTTAGGGAAGAACCTTATAATAAATAAATAGTATTTAACTAATATAAATAGCTTAATATAAGATTAAGTAGAGACCTTTAAAGTAGTTAATATAGTATTTTATAATATTATTCTTAGCTTTCCTTACTTAAAGCTATTAACCCTAATATATATTAATTAAAATATAAGTAGTATTACTATATTAAGGATAATAAGAATTAGATTAAGATTCTTTTACTATAAGCTTATATAGTTATAATTATATATAGTACTCTTATATATATTCTCTATACTTAATAACTTATAAAAGGTAAGCTAATTATATTTTTTAATATTATAATAAGTAATTTAAAAGTTTTAAAGAAGTATTTAGACCTCCTTAATATCTTTTTTAAAGAGGAAGCTGGAATTCTAGCTTTATATTAAGATTATAATTATACTATTAATATATAACCTAGTATAGCTTCTCTATATTACCTAATTTATATATTATCTAAGACTAAACTATATATCCTTAAATATTATATTAATAATACTCTTATAAGGGGCTAGATTTATCTTTTAAAAAGTCCTATTAATATACCTATTTTATTTATACTAAAGAAAGATAGTAGCCTATAGCTGTATATTAATTATTAACGGCTTAATATAATTATTATTAAAAAGTACTATCCTCTATTATTAATTAGAGAGATTATAAATTATCTTATTAGTATAAATATCTATATGTAATTAGACTTATATAATATATATTACTACCTATATATCTATCTTAAGGATAAATAGAAAATTACCTTTAAAACCTATTATAACTACTTTAAATATTAAGTAATACCTTTTAGGCTTATAAATTTACCTATAATATTCTAATCTTATATTAATAGAGCTCTTAGTAATCTCCTTAATATATATTATATTATATATCTTAATAATATTCTTATCTACTCCTAGAATAAGGAGGAATATATCTAATATATATATATATATATTATTTTAGAATAACTATATACCTTTAAACTCTTTACTAAATTAAGTATATCTTCTATATTAATATTATTAACTTTTTTAGGTTTATTATTATATTATAAGGTATATTTATAAAGTATAATAAGGTTAAAACTATTAAGTAATAACTTATTCCTTAAAGTATTAAGGGTATTTAAATATTCTTAAACTTTAAACTTCTACTAAAGATTTATTAAAGGATACTTATAAATATTTATACCTTTAAATAAAATAATTAAAGGTTAAGATAATAATAATAGTCTAGTCCTATTAAGTTTATAATATTAATATACTCTAATATAAGGATTCACTATAGTTAATATATAAGGCTTATAAGATATTTAAGAATTTAAAAAGTTCCTTAAAGCCCTATTATTATAATATTTTAATCTAGTATAGAAGATTAGAATTAAACCTAATATATCTAGTTTCATAGTTATAAGAATTTATATTTAATTATATAATAATAATTAATAGCACCTTATTATATTCTAATCTTAAAAGATATAAGGTATAGAAATATATTATAAAAATTATAATAAAGGAATACTTACTATTATTAAATTATTTAAATATTAGAGATATTATCTTAAAGGGAGTTAATATCCTATTATAGTACTTTCTAATTATATTAACTTATAATTCTTTATAACAACAAAAGAACTAAATAGGTATTAGATATATTAGGTAAAAAAATTTATTATATTAAGTACCCCTAGAATAAAGAATTCTATAGATATACTAAGCTATTATCTAGACTATATATTAAAAGAAGGTAAGGAACTTAAGAATTCTATATTATTAATACTTTAAATAAAGCTATGGTGTAGTCTAAACTAACTATATAATAAATATATTAGGAAAATCCCTAAAATATTAAGACTTATTTATATACTTATATACTAGGGACTATAGGTCTTTAAATATAATATTAACAATAATATCTATAATAGGAAACTTATGACTATAAATAATAATTATATTACTAGTAATATAGGTAATCTAGACATTCTAGTACTATAGTCTATAGTAAGTATAGCTATATATATTAAGATAATATATTCTAGAGATCTTATAGAATTAATAACTAAATTAGTTTATAAAATATAGGATACTAATAAGTTTTTTATTAATATATAATCTTATATTATATCTTATAATCTTATAGTACCAATTAATTTACCCTAGAGTATATCTAGTAATAGATTACTTAGGTTTAATAATTATATCTTTATCCTAAGATGTTTAGCTATTATCTATAAGATAATAAAGGTTAATTATAATAATCTATAAGGAGGATATCTTTAAGAGTAATATGCCCTAGAAAGTATTTAAGAATAATATTATTAGTATAGTATATAGTATAATATCTAGGAATATATTTAGAAGTACTAAAAGTACTAATATATTATTATATATTAATATAGACTATATAGACTTCTTAACTAGAAAAGATCTTAAGGTATATAAGCTTATTAAATTATTTTATAAATATACTTATAGTCCTATTAGTATACCTAATAACCTTATAAGTAATAGAGGCTCTCTATTTACTAATAATCACTAATCTGTACTATATTACTTTCTAGTAATTAAATATTAATTATTAACCTCTTTTTATCTATAAATTAATAATTAGATTAGGTATTAAAGCTAAATATTAGAGTACTTCCTTTATATATATATAAATTAGTACTAGGATAACTAGGTATAATAGTTATTAATAGTATAGAATACTTATATTAACTCTTTATATAGTATTATTAATATAACTCTTAATAAGGTTACTATAGGCTTTTGAGGTAACTCTAAGATTAATATTAATACTATTATTAAGGATACTAAACTAGATATAATATAAAGAGTTAAAGACCTTTAAAATATATACTTCTTCTTATAGATATACCTTTATTAAGGTAAGAAAGCTATAAAAAGATTATATAATAAGAAGTACCTTAAATAATGTAATTGGACACCAAGCTACTACAGACACTGAGCTGCGCGGTGGGCAGCAGCTAACTCCGCACCCACAATTCTAATAAAATATAGTCTTATTTTAAAGCTTTTTACACCCATATAAATATAATATATTAAGAAATAAAAAAATAACTATTTAATAGGGCATTTTAACTGGTTATAACCTTCTTAATTATAATTACTATTCTAGATTATAGATTATATTAGTAAATAAGCTTATATACTATTTATAGGGCCGAGATACTAACTATTATATCTTACCTTTATATCTCTCTTCTTAAATTAATCTAGGAATTAGAGGATCTTAATCTATATTATAATAAGGTAATAATTAATAATACTAATAAATAATAAATTATAGCTTATATCTTAAAGGATTATACTATCTATTATTAAAAGGAATATCTAGTAAAATAATAGGATCAATCTAAAGAAGATATTATATAAGAATTAAGAGTATATTAATAACTTATATACTTAATATCTATCTTTAAAAAATAACTATAATCTATAAAGTATTATATAACTTATAAAAGGGAAATCCTCTTAACTATTTTAATAGTATACTAGTATCCTATAACTTAAAAATAGCTATTTATAGGATTATAAAAAACCTACTTATCTACTTATATTACTAGTATTCACTAGAGCTAGCTTAGTATATACTTCTTTAAAGATAAAGGAGGTATCTCTAGTATAGAAGCTAGTAATAGAGTATATAGCTTTTATATATCTATAAAGGCTATATTATTATTATTATTATTACTATCTTCTTTCTCTTTTTTCTTCTTTTCTTCCTTCTTCTCCTCCTTAGTAGGGGCTATACTAACTAAAATATTAGCTAATTCAGGTACTTTAACTTATATAGTATAGTTATAGGCCTTAGTAGCCTTAACTAGCTACTCTTCCTTAACTTTACTAGGCTATAAAATAGATATATAGGTATAAAAAATTATAAGGTAAGGAATATAATAGTAAAGAGGGGGGACTTATTCTAAAAAATATATTATTAATATTATTAGATTATAAATATACTACTTATCTAAAGTTATTATAATAAGATTATAGTACTCTTATAAACTTATTTTAATATAGACAAACTATAATATAAATATAAATATTATAGTAGGGGATCTTATTAAATAGAATAGATTTTTACTATTAAGGCCTACCCCCTAGCCTTACTTATAATAATAATAATACTTCTTAGAATTAGTGTTATTAAAGATAGATATAGTAAAGGTTATATTAAAGTATATAGAGATATCTCTAGCATTATTTAATGCTAGATAATAAATTAACTTATTAAATTTCTTTACTATTAAGTAAGAGATATTACTATACTATATAAATAGCTACCTCTTCTTCCTCTTATTAAAGAGCATAGATATAATCTTCTTTAAGCTATATAATAGTAGCTAAGTATTTCTTCTTCTCTTTTTTCTTTTTCTTCTCCTTCTTCTTAATAGTATAGGAATAGCTTTTAATTACTATAATATTATAGTATATAGTAATATAATAAAGGATATAAATAGTAGTTATTTTTCTTCTATATTAATAATAAATATTAGCTATATTTACTATATAAGGTACTAAACCTATTTAATTTAAATATAATCTCTTAAACTACTTAGCCTAAACTAGATTTATAAACTACTTTATATCCTATAGTATAGTCCTTTAAGAAGGAACTAAACTAGTATTAAAAGAAAAATATTATAATAAAGACTAATAGGACTTAAAAATAAAGCTAGGAACTTAAATAAAGTAGTTAAAGATATAATATAATCTAAATAAATATAGTAGAATAAGACTTAAAGCTATACTTGTAAGATAAGAAAGGCTAACTAAACTAACTAAAGGAAAAGAAAAAGGAAGAAAGCTTTATATAAGAATAAAATTATTTATATTTATAAGCTAAATAGATTAAATACTATACAATCTATTATCTATAACATAATTATATTTTATTATTTATTATAATATAATTTAAAATACTAAGTAACCTATTTAATACTAGAATAATATAGCTAACTTACTATGAATAATATAATATATAATATAATAAATTCTTATCTAACTAGTAATATATAAGCTTTATTGATACTATATTAATAGATATTAAAAATAATCTTAATACTATAAGGCTATAGTCTTTTAAAAGGTAGAGATAGTATTATAACTAATAACTATATAATAGTACTCCTAGCAGTATCTTATATAATCTACTTAGTAATATACTAAGTCAGCCTACTATATATTATATAATCATACTATAAATACCTTTAATACTAAGTATATTATACTACACCTTAGTGATTAGTTTAATATAATCCACCCATATATTCTACCATACTCTCTACACACCTTATAGGATACATCCTAACACATACTATAAATTTAACCTTTAAATATTTTAAATTCTACTTATAATACTAAAAATATACCTATTTTATATAGAGGAGGCTTTTAATACTTAACTAGACTACTATAGCTATAGTTAGGTTTAGTATAATTATTTATATTTTATATTATAGATTCCTATAGATTATTAGGTAGAAATTGCTTAAAAAGTAATAATAGGCTATTTATATTAATACTAGTAGATAGAAATAACTTTAGAGGTTAAGGAATATTTCTAGTAAGAGTATTAAATTTAATAGTTTTTAAATTAGGGATCTAAATAATTAATTTATCTATAGAAAGTATTATAACGCCTTTATCAGTAACTATATTAGGCAGAATCAGGTAGTTAAGGAAAACAGATATCCTTATTTTAGAGAATAGTACAGAGCTATATCTAAAAATTCTTTTTTCTTACTAGTGCCACTTAATATATTTAAGTTATAAAGTTATACAGCTAAGTAGGTTACTATAGTAATTTATATAGTAATCTTCTTAAATAATTATAGATGTATTATTTTAACCTCTATTTTTTTTAAAGAAAAAAGTAATTTAAAGCTATTTAGGTAGGCCTTTTTAATTTTTATAATACCTTTTAAGTAGTCTTCTCCTATTCTGATTCTTATTAGCCTCCCTATCTTTAAAAAAATATTAACTTACTCTATTACTACCTATATATAAGCTCTTACCTTAATACTTATAGTATTCCTATTAATTAAGTAGTAAGGACTATAGGTCTCTCTACCCTAATTATTAGATACTAAGTTAAAAAGGCTAGGGAATATAGCTTTAACCTTAAAAGAGATCCTTATATTCTTCCTATCTATATAAAGGATAAAAAGTACTTTAGATAGCCTAAAGAGATTACTCCTATTAAGGAGAAAGCTATTATTAAGGCTATTAAAGAGAATTATATAAAAAGGGAAAAATGCTATAAGATACTTATAAAGCTAGTATTTTAAAGTTATTAATCTATACTATCAAATATAAAAATAACTTTAGAAGTATTAATCCTACTAAAAAACCTAGCCTTATAGATAATATAAGAAAGAAATAATTTAATTTTTATAAAGCCTATAGAGACTAGACCCTATAGGATTTTAAGAATATTATTTTTATTAATAAACCTCTATATACCTTAGCTAATAGTATATAGGGGTTAGAGTTTAGTAAAGACTTAAGGGGGTAATAGATAATACCTATATATAGTAATGTTAAAAGGGATACTTAGATTTTATAGTTTAGGGGCTTTTTTTTATAATAAGGGCCTCTATATATCTATAATATAGAGACTACTTAGGATAAGAGAGTAGTATAGATAAAATATACTAAGGAGATAAATTAAAAGCTTAGGCCCTATTTTAAAGAGTAATAGGAGCTAGAGCTAGCTATAAAAAGAATAAAGCTTAAAAATATAATATATCTAGTCCTAAGCTAGCCTAGAAATTTATTAAGGTAACTAGTTATCTAGATTAAGGTTCTAGTGGTAGAATTAATTAGTATAAATATTAAAAGATGAGCTTTTATTCTCTTTATTCTCTAAGTCTCTAATACCTTATTTTTTCTTAATTAGGAAATTATTATTCTAAAGCTTCTCCCCTTTACTAATAAGTATAAGAAAGAGTAGCTAACTACTATTATTCTAGAGGATAGAGCTCTATATTACTATTATTATATCTAGTAATATATTTATAGTATAAATAAGATCTAAAGAATACTTAACTAGCTAGGTATAAAGCTATCTATTCTAAATCCTTAAAGAATATAAATTAATTCTTAAACTTTTCCTTAAGTAATTCCCCTAATCTAAATATAATTAAAGGAGCCTAGCTATAATTTATATATTATATAACCTCCTAAGGCACCTTATAAGGTATGAAGATTATAAGGGCTATCTAATTTAAGAAATAGAATAGCTTACCTTAAGAGAATATATAAAAGTAGATTAAATAGCTTATATACTATATATAACTAATTCTAGAGCTTAAAGGGGGGAATAAATATAAGGAAGGCTATATAAAAAAAGGATAACTAGAATTAGAAGGGTCACTAGGTTAAGGGGTAGCTATTTTATTATTAGAATATTAGTCTACTTTAAAAGGTATTAAAATCTATAAGATAGGGGTCTAAATAGCTTTATTTTTTTTAGTATTTTATTATTATAGTATTATTTCTACTTTAAGGGATCACCTATATAAATACAGCTAAGATAATAGGAAGAACACTAGTAAGAAAAAGACTTTTTAGACACAGCTCTATAGTTTACTATTATAATACTCTTTATAGCTACTATCTAGTAAGTACTAGTATTATATAATTAGAAATACTATTTAATATACTATAAATAATACATAGAATGGTATATAGGTACTAATAGGAATACTATAAATAGTATATAGGATAGTATATATAGTAAAGGATATATAAGGATACTTATTCTATATACTTAGATAGTTCTTTATAAATAATATAGTCTATAATTCTATAATTATCTTATAATCACTTTTCTAATTATTCTATATATATATATTTATATATATCTTACTTAATTAAAGGAGTATATATACTTTTTTAGTCTTACTTCTTATCACACACTAGTATCTCACAATGCTACTAAACATATAAAATGTAAACCCATAAGTTAAGCCTAGGAAATACTAACCTATAACTCTAATGTAAGAAGGTTAATAGTAACTAGGGTACTTCTATAAGCTAAGGGTACTTAATAATATAGTTAGGTAGTTAAGAGAGAAGTAAGGCTAAAGAAGTATATATACTTCTTTATCTAAGCTTTAAGATATATAGATAAGTGTATATAGAATAATTAAAGAAAGTAATAAAAAGGTAACTATAAAAAATTATAGACTATATTAATTATAAAGAACTATTTAAGTATATAAAATAAGTATCCTTATATATCCTTTATATAGTATACCCTTTTATATTACTTATAGTATTTTATTATATAATATAGGTAGTTACTAGATAGTAGCTACAAAGAGTATTTTATAAGTAATTTATAATTCGTTATAATAAGAATATCTATTTTTCTTCTATCTAATTCTACCTAATATAGTTATTAATAAGGGTATTATAATATAATCCCCCTTTTCTAAGATTATTATTCCTTAATAATTATATATTTATTATATCCCCTTTTAGATAAATTTTCCTATTAACTTCTTTTCTTATTTTTCTAATAACTTATTATTATACCTTATTATATTCCAATTTATAACTAATTTTAAGAGTAAGTTTATTTAGCTAATAAAATTAAAGAGACTAATTATATTATTAAGAATTTTTATAATACTATTTTTTTATAGGCCTTCTTTATATTATTATTATTATTATTATTACTTCATTCTCACATCTGTCAGCCCTATCAGCCAAGTGGTGGCAGGCCCCTGCAGGGCAGGTGGGGTAGCTGCTATACTACACATATATATATATATAATCCTATCTATATCCTTTAATAACTACCTTAAGCACCACTAATTAGTACTTAGCTAATAAGATCTCTCTTAACTTTATATATCCTAAGCTATAAGCTTACTCTATAGCTTATTTATAGATTAGTACTAGCTATTATTAGTACTAACCTAGTAGGTATTAGATAAGGCTTTAAATTAGCTAAGAAGCCTAGTATTTAGTATAAATTTAGCTATATAAGGAATTAAGTTAGGCTAAGTAGTCCTAGTAGTTCTCTACTTATAAGCACCCCTATCTTAATATATTAAGCTAAGCTTTAATATACTAGGGGTAGGATATAAGGATATATTAAATATCTTAATAGGGGTAGCTATATAGATACTTTACTATCTCTACTATATATATTCTCTTAAGGTATTTAGCTAGGGTAATCTTACCTATTTATATTTAGATAACTACTAAACTAGCAGCCTATTAGACATTAGTATAAAGCTAAAAAATAGTTTAGGTAGGTTCCTAGTAGAGATATTATAGTTTAATACTATAGTTATTAATATTCTAATCCTACTTCTATTACTTAGTAATATTATCCTATAAGCTGCAGTATTAACTGGCCTAGAGGACTAGTCTAGAGAGGTGTCTAGGTATATTAGTAGTATTAGCAGCACTTTTAGTAGCCATATCAGCTTTCTCATTTCCCCATGCACCTTCATGGCTGGGGATCCACTATATACAGACCTGCCAATTAGTCTCTCAGAGGCGGTCCAGTAGTAGTAGTAGTAGTAGTAGTAATAGTAGTAGACCTCTTATTCCTATTACAGCTAACTCTAAATACATGTCACTATATAGGATTACTCAGAGTGCTTCTCTAAAGTAGGTAAAATATAGTACTAGTGCTATAGGAGAGAGGTTCCCCTAGCTAAATAATTAGTTAAGAGCTGCCCCTATAGAAGAATAGAAAAATATATATCTACTAACTCTAAATAAATCTTATATAAAAGCTCTATAGCTCTAACTACTATATTATATACCTAGCTATATATACCTTACTATTAATTGCTAATCTCTCTCTTACTAACCCACATTTATAGCTTTATTATACTACTAGATTATTATCTTACTAACTTATTACTTATATTTCTAACTTTATATACCTCTAATTCTACTATCTACCCTAGTAGTAGTTCTTATATCTACTAGTCTTCTCTTATAATTATTATTAATCTAGTATAGTAGCTACTATATATACCTTCCTTTATTTCTTATACTTAATTACCCTATATATTATTATTTTAATTAGTAGAGCTTATTATCTCCCTATTTATTATATTAAATTAGGAGAGCAGGCCTATCTATATTATAAAATTTATAATAATTATTAATACCTTTAGTTCTAAAAGTAGCTTATTAAATTATAGTATCTAGGGTACCCTACCCTATAGCTTCCTCTATATATTATTTTATAGATTAACTAGTAGTAGGTACCTATTAATATCTTTTTCTATATAACTTCCTACTTCTCCTTAATATTATTTTAAATCTATTATTTAGCCATTACTACTAATTATACTACCCCCTTCTTATCTAATTAATCCTCTATTACTACCTCCTTTATAGCCTAATCTACTATCTTATTACTTAGTATCCCTTTATAGACTAGGATCTAGTAGATTATTACTAAGATTCCCTATTCTATATACTAGTTAAGTATTTAAAAATATTCGTATTAATATAATTATTTAGAGGCTATTTAAGGGTAGATAAGTACTCTTAATACTACTTAGCTATTTAAAAAGATAACTATACTAACCTAGATATAATCTCTCTACCCCTAGACCTCTCTTTACTATTTAATTACTAGTAGGACTAGATAGATTCCTTAAAGCTTTATTATATATATTATAGCTATAGTAGCCTATATAGTAATTAGCTTTAGCTCTTATCTTTAGAATAACTATTACTACTTTTATATATTTATAATATCTATTCCTATTTATATATACTGTTAATAGCCTATCCTCTACTCCCCTTCTTATAATATTATTATATCTTATTATTACTACTTCCTTCTTTTATAAATACCTCTAGAGGCCTTTATTATAGTACTTAGATAAATACTTACTAGCTCTCTTATTTTCCTATTATAGATTTTAGAAAAGCTATTAAGTATCTACTTTTTATCTAGGCTTAGGCCTCTAAAGGGTATTTATCTACTAAGTTTTACTTTACTATCTAGTTATTTTTATTATAGTAAGTCTAGTATTATATATACTAGGCTAGTTTATATATATATAGCTATTTCCTTAGCTAGTTATTTAATTTATAATTATATTAATAATATCTATAGCTTGATATATAGTACCTCTGCTATTATAATATAAAAGGTATTACTAATTAAGTATATTACCTACCTCTAAATAGTTGTAAATTATTATAAGATCTTATTTTACTCCCTTATTAATATAATTCCTATCTAGAACTATATTAATATCTTATAAAGTATCTATAGGACTATTACTACTTAATATATCTACTATATTATTATAAGAGACATCCCTTATATTAATCTTATTATTCTTTTTAATATAATAAGGCTCTTCCCTACCTTTACTACTATTTATTTATAGTAAGGTTTAAAGGATAACCTTAAGTTAAATTAGATCTTTAGATACTACTCTAAGGACTAGCTTACCTCTATAATAATATCTCCTCTAGGTATAGGTAGTAGTAAGTAGCTTAGATATCTAACCTTAGGTTAATAAAAAAGATAAGGTTATATTTCTTAATATTAAATCTTAAGGTATACTTTAAGGCCTAATCTATTATTATTTAGTATATCTTTTAAAGCCTAGAAATAGTAGTTCTCTGGAGCTAGTAAAACCTTTCTAGTATACTTAATATTCTAGAATTATTCTAGGAGTTCTTTAATTATCTAATATAGTAGCCCCCCCCCCCCCCCCCCCTCTATCTCTATCTCTATTAATAATTTAAGCTTCTCTACCTCTATATCTATAACCTACTTATTATCTTAAGGCTATTTTAAGCCCTAATAAAGTTATTAATCTAGGTAAGATATTATAATTATAGGCTCTCATTATTATAACCTAGCTAAGGTTTAGAAGGCTTTTAATATTATATCTATACTCTAAGAGTTATCTAGTAATAGGCTATTATCAAAGGAGGTCTTAAAGTATAGCCTATCCCTCCCCCTCTTTATTATACCTTTAAATTAGATTATCTCTTTATTATTACTTAGCCTATTAATTACTAGTATAACTAGTAGGTTAGCTACTATTAATATAACTAGAGCTAATTAGTTCCTAGCTTATATATTTACCTCTACTATAGGAGGCTATTAGTTAACATCCTTTTTTAAAATCTCTTTAAAAAAAAATAGTTTAGAATATAGTAGTATAGCTTATAATTCTTAATTACTTCCTTTACTTTAACTACTAATTCTTTCTTTATAAGATATACTAAACTAATTATTTAATATTCTTTATAATAGTTAGTATATCTTACTATTACTATCTAATCTTACATACTAGGATATTCCCAGGTAGGATATTTTTTTATATAGGTAATATATATATATCTATTATTAAGGTACTAAGTATATATATATATCCTAGTTTCTAATACTTTTAATATAGCTTTAAATACCTATCTTAATAATATATTATCATATTATAGACCTAGGCCTCCTAAATAGTCCTCTAATTAATAGCTTAGTTTATAATAATAGGATAAGTAAACTTTATTACTAGTAAGCCCTCTCTTTTACCTTTTTAGGGCTTTTCTAACTACCTTATATAGAGGATTTTAATATCTCTACTCTAGATATGCTAATTTATAGCTATTAGATATATGATAATATTAGTTATATTCTCTAATATAAGATTTATATCCTAGATTAGGACCTTATAGGTAATAGACCCCTAGATAAGTACCTAGATATATATACTAGTAGTACTAAATACCTTTATTTATTTATTAATATAGTTCTAGAGAACCTTTACCCCTATAGTATTATAGGCTTAAAGACTAATATCTCTAGATAGTAATTAATATATAGTAATAAATCCTAATAGTATAAGAGGGGAATTATTAGACTTCTTAATTATTATATTCTAGGCCCTTTTAGCCTATTTAATAATCTTAGCTAGAGTCTATTAATAAAGCTTATTTTATACTATCTATTATAGACCTTTACTATAATCTTACTATTAATACCTAATTTAGTATATAGTATTCTTAAGGTAGAGGTATCTATAGTTCCTTAAGATAATAGAGCTATATTCTATAGGCCTTACTATTAATGTTAGGCCTAGAAAACTTTTTACTAAGCTACTAAATTAGTAATTTTAAGCTCCTTTCTCTAAGGTATATAGTATTATTTTAGATTTTCTCTAGTACCTTATAGATATCTATTAAGGAATTGGATTTTTTATATCTATTTCTACTCTAGGTACCTATTATAAAGTCCTCTACCCCCTAAATAAAGCTTAATAGCTCTATATTCTAGAGAGGCTTATTTTTATAGCTTTTTATATATTAGTATATATACTATATACTATTTTATATATCCTCTATATTAGTAAAGTAGTACTATAGTCCTTTTAAAGCTACTATAGTAGTAGTCTATACTATTACTAGAGGGGATATTTCCTTATTTCCTACTATTACTACTAGTAATCCTAATAGGAATTAGTATCTACTAGTAGCAGCTGGAGTTAAATATAGCTAAATAAATTCTAAGCTAGAACTGGCTTATAGTTATCACAGGATTTCAAAAATTTAATCTATGTAGAAAGAGTTGTTTTTTATTTATTAAAGGTAAGATATTAATCTAGAATTACCTTAAGGAGGTTTATTAATATACTAATATTTACTATAATATTCTTTAGGTTTAGTAATTCTTTTATAAAGTCCAGAGGATTCTTATCTATAGATAATACATTCTATAGATAATATATTCTCTAGCTCTAGTTCTATTATACCTTAGGGGTAAAAGTATACTAATTAGAATTTAAAAGGTTTAAAGATAGATATATATTAGCTTATTTAAGATAGTTCTAATAGTATATATCCTAAAGGATCTTATAATTCTAGTACTTAGTAACTTAATAATTATAGTTATATTGTTAATATAGTTAATATTATTAGTCCCCTATACTAGGTTCTTATAGATTATAAGGTTAGTATTATAGAAGAGATAGAGGATTAAGAATAGTAAGAATCCTTATAAAATATTAATAGAGATAAAATTATAAAGTTTAATATATTTAAGAAGAATTAAGATAGTATATTAATCTTAAAGGAAGCTACCTAGCTACTAGATATATATCTCAAGGATCTATTATTTATAGAGGTTATAGAGGACTTAAAGATAAGAGATATTATTAAATATTCTAAAGATATTAAGAAAAAGGATTAAGATAACATAGTTAGCTTTCTAATTAAAAAGAATTACTTTAAGAATAATATAAAGAGTAGTTTTAATATCCTAACCTTTCTAGCTATTAAAGTAATTATTAGAAAGGAGGGTATATTTCTTTATAAAACAGCTAAGCTATATAATAATAACATAACCAGACACTGAGCTGCACAGCAGGTGGTGGCCAACTCCACACCCATAATTCTAATGAAATGCAGTCTTATTTTTGAAGCTTTTTACACCTATATAAATATAATATATTAAGAAATAAAAGAATAACTATTTAATAGGGCATTTTAGCTAGTTATGACCGTCTTAGTTATAATTACTATAGTATATAGTATGCTATAGCTTTTATCCTAATAATAGATCTAGTTCTACTTCCCTCTCTCTCTCTCTACTATTTTTTAAGTAGCTTAACAGCCTATTAAACTTCCTCTATCCTAAATATAATATTATAAGGTCTCTTTTCTCTTCTTTTAATATATTTTTAAAGCCTATAGCTAATAAATTTCTTATTAAAGTAGGATTATACTATATATAATAATCTCTACCTCCTTTATTATCTTTTTAAGTACTGCTTCTACTATAATAGAGGATAGTAACTAGGTTTATAGCTCTTTAAGCTACTTTTTCTATTAATTTAGTTAATATAGATTAGTAGGTATATAGCTAAGGTAAAAGGATTAGTTACTATTTAATATTAAATATATAATAGGTATTTTTAGCTTAATATAAAGCTTTAATAATACTCTCTTTATCTTTAAAGGAATAAGACTAGTTACTATAAATCCTAAAGCTATATTTAATATTAAGAAGGCCTAGTAATATACTTTCCTATATATTACTAGAAAATTACTCTTATTAATATAGTCTATACTATATTAAATAGCTTCTTAAATTTATTAGCTATATAGCTTCTTTAATAGCCTAAAATAGGCTATATCTAGTGGCTAAAGAAGATAAGATAAGTAAGGGGGTATATATAAAGGAATAATCTTCCTTCCTATATAAAATTAGTTAAATTTAGTAGTAGTATAACTACTATAGCTATTAAGGATTAAAAGGTAATACTAGCCTATAGTTTTTAAAGCTATTTAAGACTTATATTATTATTTATCTATCTATTCTTACTAGTACTAATAGTCTAATCCTCTAGGATCTCTTTATATTAATAAGATTAGTATTTAACCCCTACTATAATAAAATATAGTAGTAGAATAGTCCCTATAATATTTATTATAATAATTACTATTACCTACTCCTAATTACTAGATTATAAAAGCTTTACTTAGGATCTTTATATCTCTAATCTATAGATAACCTTAGCTATAAAGGTAATACCTATCTAGAGCCTTATCTTGTCTATATAGGTAATATCCTATTTAAGAATACTATACTTCTATATAATATTTTAAACTAGTTTAAACTATTTCTAGATTACCTTAGGATCCTCACACTTTATATATTAGTAGTTATATTAAGAGGTGTATTTTAACTAGATATCTAGATAGTACTATATAAATTAGGTCACCTATTTCTTACTAATACTAGCCTATAGCTGTTATAATAGCTTTAATTTTATAGAGTAAAGAAGAGTTATTAAATACTATATATAGGTAATCTTAATTAGTAGACTATACTAATTTATATCTAGAATCTATTACTTTAATATATCTTCTTTAAGATCTAATAGTTTTTAAGAATTTATAGTTATTCTAGTATAGGGAGTGACTCTATTAAGCTATATTATAAAGGTTCTTAGAGGTATATTATATATAGTTATATAGGCAGTTTTTAAGTTAAATTAGCCTTAATAAAAAGCTTTAACTACTAATTTTATTTACTCCTCCTAAGATAGAGGCTCCATACTGAATATATACTGAAAAAAGGCTTTAAAATATAGCTATAATAACTCAGGGGTGGTGGCAGCAGTGACCGCGCAGCTCAGTGTCCTGCACAGCTCAGTGTCAAATTACGTTAAGTACTTTTAATAGCTTACTAATAATATTAAGTAAAGTAATAAGTTAATGTATCTTAAGAATAGAGTAGTCTAATTTATTAGATTTCTAAAGAGTAATAGTAGTAGCCTTCTAGAAGTATATAAAATAGTATCCTAATTGAATATATTAATTAAAGAACTAGATAAGGATTAAGACTAAGAGGTTAATAATAAGTTAGAAGAGTTAATTATAAATCTTATTTAATCTAGGGGCTTTATTAGGCATTAGCCCTTAAATAATCTTCCTAACCTTATATTTATTAAACTTAGGTATAGGGATAGGTATAGGATAATAGTAGTAATAGATATTATTAAGATTAATAAGGGGAGATATTAAAAGGAAGGTCTAAATAAGTAGCTTTATTTTTTATTGTAATTAGTAATAAAGCTTCCTATCTAGTCCCTTTAATAATAGTATATTTATTTAGTAAGGCCTAGTATTCTTTATACTCTAGACTACTTCCTAAACCCTTACTATCTTACTAATATTAATAATCTACTAATAGTAGGTATTATAGTAATAAAGTTATAATATATATTTATAAGCTTAAAAGGTATAAAGATATTAGATTCAGAGATTATTAAAGGTTTAGCTAATATATTAACCTTAATAGATAATAATTATATACTTTAATTATTTACTAATAAAGAGAAGTAGGTAATACTCTTTAATAAAGCCCTGATAAGACTACTATATAATCTATAACTATAGGACTAATATATTAATAGTAGCTATAAAAGCCTAGACTACTATATTAATATATTAACTAAGGTTATTAAAGGTAAGGTAATAATAGGGATTATTAATAGAAAGGATAGTTTAAAGGATAGTAAAGAACTTATTAATATTAATAGCTTTCTAATTTTAATATAGATTTAGGATCTTCAAGATAAAAGTAATTATAACTTAATCTTAATATATATAGTTAAAGTCTCTATCTGTATTAGCTTTTTATATATACTAAATCTATTAGAAGAGGCCCTATAATATTATAGTAAGATTAATTATAGTACTTATACTTTATTCTTTAAAAGAGAGAGTTATTCTATTAAGGTTAGTATTATTATTTAAATTATTATCTAGATTTTTATTAATAATTATAATAAGTCTTAACTAGGTAATTATCCCCTTTAAGATTATTAGGAATAGTAAGTATTAATATCTATTAGATAATAATAAAGAGATAGAGGAGATTTTATATATTAATTTAAAGGGTTATTAGGGTACCTATATTAATAGCTAGATTAATATCTTAGGTATAGGTAGTAGTAAGATATAATAGTTAATCTATAGTTATTCTTATAGTAGTAGTAGCCTATATTTTATAACCTAGGCTAGTAGTTTTAGTAGGAGGCTAAGTTATTCCTACTATTAGAGACTTAATTATATTAATAATTATATTAGTAATTAGCTCTAGGATCTTATAGTTATTAAGTGATTTAGCTTAGGTATTAGCTAGAGCTAGAGTTAAGTATTATATTCTACTATAGCTAGGGGATAAAGTCTAGCTATTATAGAATACTAGAAGAAAGTTAGATCTATATTATTTAGGGGAATCTATAGTTTAGGATACCCCGGGGGCTATTCTACTAAATCCCTAATTATTACTAATTTAAGTATTCTAAAATATATAAGGGGAGTATTATACTAATCTTAAATAAGTCTTTTAGTATAGGTAGAGGCCCTATCTTAATCTTTTTTAAGACCTTAAAGTACTTAGGCTTATTTTATTATTATTATTATTATTATTACTACTATTATTATATATATTTATATTGTATTAGATAATTAGTATTAATATTATTAGCTATTTAATATCTCTAGTAATTAACATATTTATATATAGACTATTTCCTATAGATCTAGTAGTTTTACTTGTTATAGTTATTAATATAATAGTAGTAGGTAACTCTTAATATATAATAAATAAACCAGATATAACTAAAATAATAATATCTAATATACTATATAAATTTATAGAGTAGATTAAATAGCTTAGTAGGTAAGAGGTAACCTTATAGAAATATATAGTTTTTAATAGTATTATTTACTACTACTAAATTATAAAGAGAGATAATTAATAATAATTTCCTTTAATATAGATATAACTCACTTATTACCTATCTTACATACTATATATTATATAAGGATTAGATAGTAAGATCTCTTAATATAGTCTCTCTTCTTAATAAGGATCTATAGTATAGCTATCTTGATAGATATATATCTAGTTATCCTTCTTATAGGCTAGTATAGCTAGTAGGGAGTATTAATAGGGGGGAGAGAAAGGGGATAATAAATTAAATATTTATTATATCTAGCTAAAGACCTCTCTTATATATAAAGTTATATTAATTAATATTAATATTAACCTAGATAACTTACTAGCTCTATCCCCTTCTATACTTAAAGAAGGTACAATATAGTAGTTTATTAACTAGGTTATTTCTATAAAAGCCTAATAAGTAAATTTACTAATTTAAGATATCTTAGCTTTCTATATTAAGTATTATTCTATATATTATATAATTACTTTATAATATATTATAAAATAGGAAGTAATATTAATAATAGAGAAGTTATTACTAGTAACTAGTATTAACTATTAAGCCATTCTAATTAAGAAATATAATAGCTAGGTCTCAGTAGAGAGTAATATAAATAATATAAGATAAAAGTATAGAGATAGTATATACTTATTAAGTATATATAAAATATGTCTAGTTTATATATAAAATAGTACTAATAGATTAGCTAAGTAGGTTATCTTAAGCTAATTAAGAATCTACTCTATTAAGGACCTCTCTTTAATAGATATATTAACTAATTAGTATTTACTAGTATACTAATAATATATATAGGTATATTTATATAAAGAGGGGTAGGAAAAGAGGTCTAGGAAGGGGGCTTTTTTAAGGTTAATATTATGGCACCCTTATCAGTGACTGTACCAGGCAGAATCAGGCAGTCCCAGAAATTAGATATTCTTATTATAAAGAATTATAATTTACTATAGTAATACTCTTTACAGCCACTATTAGGTATATACTTATATAATATTATAGATAATACTATATCTTAATAAATATACTATTTAGTATACTATCTAGGATAGTATATACCTTAATATATAACTTAATATACCTTATATATACTATTTGAAGGACTATCTAGGGTACTATAGATATCTAAAAGGAATATATAAGGATACTTATTTATATACTTAAAACTTAATTAAAAAAGTATATATAGTTCTTTAGCCTTACTTCTCTTTAACTACCTTATTATATTCTTAAGTATTCCTAGCTTATAGGAATACCCTAGTTACTATTAATATCCTTAGATTAGTATTATAGGTTAGTGTTTCCCAGGCTTGACTTATAGGTTATAGGTTAGGTACCATTATAAGATCCTAGGGTGTGACAGTTAGATTCCTATTAAATAAAATAGTGGTAATAGGTAGGTAAAAGATTTAGTATTATATTCCTCTATATAGTAAATACTATAATAGCTACTATTATCCTATTCTAGCCTATTCTTACTTAAAGGCCTAAAGGGGTACTATACCCCTATATAGTATATTATTAAGATATCTTTAAAGTAAGAATACAATAATAAGATAAATTTATTAAAAAATGCAGCAGAGAGAGGTGTCCCCTTCCTAAAGATATATACTATAACTTTCTTTCTAGATTTTGATTAATTAGCTTATAGAATATAGAGATATAAGATATTACTTCTTATTAAGTTTAATTATTATTAAGGCTTATAGAGATATCTAGAATCCTATTAATAATTATATTAATGATAGTTAGTATATCTTTCTTATCTTAGTTATTATTAATATTATTAAATAGGCTATAGTTCTAATACTATTTCCTTACTTTTTAAAGGTTTTCTAAAGTAATTATTGTAGTATTAACTAGGATAGAGGTTATAAAAATAATAATAAAAATGGTACTAGATTTACTATATAAGATATATTTTATATAAAATTTTTTAATATCTTAAAGGGTTTAATAGATATTATTAATCTCTTTAAGATATTTATCTAATATAATTTAATTTAATAGTTTATTATTAGTATTAGCCTTCTTTAAAGTAATATTTTTCTACTTCTCATATAATCTTAGGGCTACTTAAGATTAAGATTAGCTTACTATAATATTCTTCTTAATTATAATAGATTAGTATTCTTAAGATTAACTATTTTAATATCTCTTAATAGGTTTACAGTGGGAGGAATCTAGTTTGCACCCCCACCAGACTGCCTCTGCAGACCGCCTACTTAGATAGAATTATATTCTATATATAACCAACGTGTTAATTATATATTCTATATTATATCACTAATATAGTATAAAAAAGAGGCCTAGAACTATTACTATAAATATAATCTTAAATCTATAAGCTTTATTCTATTAGCTAGGGCATGAAATAAATTTATATAAAGTATCTAGAGTAGTTAATTAATAAAATTAAAATAACTCTATAGTATAAAGCTATTTAGGATAATAATAAAATATAACTATACTCTAGCCTCCTATATAAGCTCTCTAAAGAGTAGAGAGATTATTTATATAATTATATAATCTCTAATCCCTATATAAAATAGGTGGAACTACTAGATAAGATAGATTATATTATTAAAAAGTACTTAATCTAGAAGCTTTTATATAAGATAAGATATTATAAATAGAAGTAACTTAAATACTTATTTCTCTATAAAATCTATACTAAAAAGTACCTTAAATAGGTACTTTTTTATATATATTATACTCTAGAAGACTAGCTATATATCTAGTAGTCTAATAAGTATTCTATTAAATAAGGTACTAGTATATATCTAATCTAGACCTTTAACTTACTAAAGAATTAACTATAGGAGGGGGATGTTAAGATAGTTAACTATAAAAAAGGAGTTAAGTAGATATTTTAAGCTACTTTTTAAGAAGAGACTTATATAAATTTAATACCTCTAGATAGTAATCTATTAGCTTTAAAGGATAGTATATCTAGGTTTATTATTTATAAGCTTTACTATACTTTTTTACTAGATTACCTTTAATCTAGTAATATTTTTATATATAATAGTACTAGTACCTATTAGACTAATATTATTAAAGTACTTCCTTAAAGACTTAGGTATTAAAGTTATAGTTTAGCCACTATATTTACTAGATTTAAATCTAATTAAGAATCTATAGGTAATTATAAAGTAGGAGATTTATAAGCTATATCCTAACCTAGAGAATATATTAAATATAGAGGAAATATACCTAAGTTTAGTTAAAGTAATTAAGGAAGCCTAGTAGGTAATTAAATCACTAATTTTAAGATATTTAGTAGAGATAATGCCTTATTATATATAAGTAATTATTAAGGTAGATAGCTAGTATATAAAATACTAGGGCAAAGGTAATTTCAGAGGTTTAGACCGGTAGAATAATGAAATATTATTAGTTGATTAAAAGTGGCTCCTGCGGGCAAAAAATGGGGGTGGGGGGGTGCAAACTCAGTACACCTCACTGTATTAGCCTTAGCTAAAATTAACTTTAAATATTAATTTAAGTATTAGTTTAAGTAGTATATCTTTTTATTTTCTTAGCCTTAGAGACCTTTATAGGGGTTAGTTTCTAGAAGTATTCCTTAAGAGAAGGTACTCTAATAGTAATCTCTATCTAAGATAATACCTTATAAAAAATAGGCCTAGTTAGTTAGTTCTAATAGGCTTTAGTAAGTTATTCTTATTAAATTAAGTAGCTCTAGTTAAAGATAAAGTAATTAATAATATATCTCTTCTCTTTTTTTATAATTTATATAGTAAGTATAATTATAATCTCTAGTATTTAGGTACTTCTTAATATTATATTCCTTTATATAGTATATATAATAGAAGGGGTATTTATAATTTTAGGCTATATAATTATATTCTTAATAGTTAAAGTATTATTAAAGATTATAAAAGTTATTATAATAAATATATTTATAATTCTTACTATATAGTATTAATCTATAGATAATAGTAATATTAATAGCTTAGTTATTATTAAACTCTATTATTAGATTAGTATTTTAAAGCTCCTATTCCTCTATTTATTACTATCTAGAGAGCTATCCTATATAAGTAATCTTAATAAAAGTAGCTATTAAATATATAATATTCTTAAACTTTAGTTAGGCTAGTATCTAATTTATATTAAGCTTAGTAATAATACCCTTTATAATAATAACCTTTTAGGTATGCTTCTTTAATATTATATTATTATTAAAGACCCTATATTATATAGCTAAATAGATTAATTATTTAATATCCTTTAGGCTATCTATTTAAAGGACTATATTACTACTAGATAATACCTATATAGTTAAGAATCTATAGTACTTAATCTAGTTATTATTAGACTCTTAAATAGTCTAGTTAATATAGTTAATAATTTCCTTCTCCCTTTAATAATACAGTAGGTTAATAATCTCTCTAGCTATCTTATAAATATATAATTTAAGGTCTTCTTATAATAAAAGGACTAGGGTAGGGCTTATAAAGAATAAGGATAAGCTAGAGAATTAATTATTTAAGATTAAGGTATCTATTAAAATATATTTCCTCTATCTAGAGACTAGAGATAATAAATAATATATAAGCTATTAATTAGTCCTAGTATAATATACTCTATAAGGCTATTATTAAAGGGGTCTTAATAGCTATTCTTATTATATTAATAATATACTTTAAGAGGCTATTTAATATAACTTTAATTTATATAATCTCTTTCTTTAAAAGTATAGTAGTAGTAGCTATAGTAGTAATATTATCTTAAATTATCTTAATTAATACTATTATAGTATTTATAAAGTTAATAAAAGTATCTATAATAAGAATTATACTATTATTCTTAGTAGATTACTTTAATTAAGCTATTATATAATAGAAATATCCTATATTAGTATATTAATTATTATTTATTAGGAGTATATATTTAGGACCTATATTATTACTATTTAAGTAATTAGCTATCTTAATAGGAGCCTATTACTTCTATCTACTATACTTAGCTATAATAAGGTGAAAAGAAGATGGATATAGGCTTAATTTATTTAGTATAAAGTTAAATATATGTTTTTAATATAATAGTAAACCTAAAAAAGTTAATAATAATATAGAAGATATACTTACTTAATTTAATATAGAGCTTAAAGGTATATAATTATTTTAAATTGATATATATATATATATATATTAGATATATTCCTTATTCTAAAAGTAGATAAGAATACTATTAAGGTATATAATATAATATATATTAAGGAGATTATTAAAAGTTTTACTAATATAAGACTAGAATATTATAGATATATTTATATTTAAAAGATATTACTTAATATTTAAAGTAGCTATAATAAGTTTAAAAAGTAGTTTTCTATCTATTCTTAAGATAAATATATTAGTAAGACTTTTTAAAGGTTAAATCTAGCCCTCTATAAGAGTATTATTAATATAATCCTTAAGAATATATAATTTAATCTTACTTAATATATAAATTAGGTAGTATAAAGAAGCTATATTAGGTTATATATTTAATAATATAATTATAATCTTAATATAAAGCTAGAATCCTAGCTTCCTTTTTAAAAAAGATATTAAGGAAGTCTAAATACTTCTTTAAAACTCTTAAATTATTTATTATAATATTAAAAAATATAATTAATTTACCTTTTATAAGTTATTAAATATAGAGAATATATATAGGAGTATTGTATATAATTATAACTATATAAACTTATAATAAAAGAATCTTAACCTAATTTTTATTATCCTTATATAATAATACTACTTATATATTAACTAATATATATTAAGGTTAATAGCTTTAAGCTAAGGAAAGCTAAGAATAATATTATAAAATATTATATTAATTACTTTAAAAGTCTTTACTTAATCCTATACTAAGTTATTATTATTAATAATAATAATTTTAAGTTTATAGCTATTATATAAATTTATAATATAGCTATTAATAATTTAAATAGGATATATTAAGCTATTTATATTAATTAAATACTCTTTTATCTAATATTAGTTGATAAAACTAGATCTATTACTATAATCCAAGAGAGTAGATATAATTTTTAGACTTATAGATATATTAATAATAATATTAAATATTATTTATTTATTATAAGGTTCTTTCTTAAGATCTAATACTACTATAGCTCTAAATATTATATCTCTTATTTTTTTAAAAAGACGTCTGTATTAGCTTCACATATAGGAGTCTAATTATATAGATATAATAATTAATAGTTAGGTACTATATAATTATACTATCTATATCTATAGTAAAGGAGTCTATTTTAGTTTTATAGTAGATTTAAGCTATATTTATACTTATTTAATCTAGAATAAGATCTTTATATTTTTTATAGACTGCCTTCTATAGCTTCTTAAGGTCTACCTTACCGTTACAGCACTCTTATCAGTGACTGTACCACGCAGAATCAGGCAGTTAATAGAAATAGATATTCTCATTATAGAGAATTATAAATTACTTATAAGATACTCTTTATAGCTACTATTAAGTAACCTACCTATATTATATAATAAGTTACCTCTTTGATACTTATTTTAATTATTCAAGTATATATACCTTTTTAGCCTTACTTCTCTCCTTAATTACCTTATTATATTCTTAAGTATTGTAACTCATAGGAGTATCTTAATTACTATTACTATCCTTAGATTAGGGTTATAGGTTATTGTTCCTACGCTTAACTTATAGGTTTTATAGGTTCAGTACCATTATAAGATCCTAGGGTATGACACTTACCCTTCCTTCTTAAAGGGGTCTTTATCCTTTCTATTAGTATATAACTTCTATTAGTACTTAAGTAGGCTATTCTTAAGGGACTATAAATATATTAAGTACTTACTTAAGTCCTTAAAGTCTATATTAGATTCCTATATCTTATATTATATAATTAGAAGGATTTTTATAAATAGGTATTACTTCCTTTATTCCTTTATATATTAATATAGAAGTTAGTTCTCTAATATAATAAAAAAGATAGAAAAATTAATAATATTTTAATATTCTAATCATTAAGCCTTATTATACTAGATAGTTATATATTATTAAAGAATTCTTAAATTATTAGTATAATTTTAATAAAAATTTAAGGATTTTTATTAACTTTTAGCTATTTATTTCTTAGTCTTACTTTATAAGGTAATTTAAATTAAGGTAATTAATATTATAGGTTACCTTTTATTATTTATTAATAATAAATTAGTCTTAGAATTATATAAAATATACTTTAAGTTAATTTATAAAATCTTATAATTAATATATATTCTTATCTAAGAATAAGTTAATAATTATTAAATATAAAGAAGGCTTTACTTTACTATTATTATTATTAATTATAATTAAGAACATAGTTTATTATTATTTATTAAAGTTTATATATCTAGATAAAGAATTAAGTAAACCTTAAATAACCTAGTTTAATCTATCTTAAATTAATAGAGTATTATATCTATATAAATATTTTAATTAAGGTTATTAAGCTTTAGCTATTTAATTTTTAAGATTTAAATTAATATAGTCATTATCTTATAATATATTATTAATTAGAGGTTCTAATATAAGATATCTAAAGTATAAGATATAATAATATTATTATTTATAGCCTAATTAATATCTATATTTTAATCTTAAATATTATAGAGAGTTCCTTTACTATAAGCTAGTTTATTTAAAGAATATTATTAATATTTTTATTATTAGCCTTTTATAAGATTATAGCCCTAGTAGGGTTTATAAGATAATTAAAGTTATTATAATAATTATTAAATATTTTAAGGAGTTTATATTATATTATATTAGATAATCTACTAAGTAAAGTAATTAAAACTATTAGAATATATCTTATGAAGTATATAGAGAATATACAGTGAGGTGTACTGAGTTTGCACCCCCCCCCCTTTTTTTGCCTGTGGGAGCTGCTTTTGATTAACTAATAATATTTCATTATTCTGCTGGTCTAAACCTCTAAAATTGCCTTTGCCCTAGTATTTTATATACCAGCTATCCGCGTTAATAATTACTTATATATAATAAGGCATTATCTCTACTAAATATCTTAAAATTAGTAATTTAATTACCTGCTAGGCTTCCTTAGCTACTTTAACTAAACTTAGGTATATTTCCTCTATATTTAGTATATTCTCTAGGTTAGGATATAGCTTATAAATCTCCTACTTTATAATTACCTATAGATTCTTAATTAGATTTAAATCTAGTAAATATAGTGGCTAAACCATAACTTTAATACCTAAGTCTTTAAGAAGAGCTTTAATAATATTAGCCTAATAGATACTAGCACTATTATATATAAAAATATTACTAGGTTAGAGGTGATCTAGTAAAAAAGTATAGTAAAGCTTATAAATAATAAACCTAGATATACTACCCTTTAGAGTTAATAGATTACTATCTAGAGGTACTAGACCTATATAGGTCTCTCCTTAAAAAGTAGCTTAAAATATCTACTTAACTCCTTTCTTATAGTTAACTATCTTAACATCCCCCTCCTATAGTTAATTCTTTAGTAAGTTAAAGGTCTAGATTAGATATATACTAGTACCTTACTTAATAGAATACTTATTAGACCACTAGATATATAGTCAGTCTTCTAGAGTATAATATATATAAAAAAGCACCTATTTAAGGCACTTTTTAATATAGATTTTATAAAGAAATAGGTGTTTAAGTTACTTCTATTTATAATATCCTATCTTATATAAAAGCTTCTAGATTAAGTGCTTTTTAATAATATAATCTACCTTATCTAGTAGTTCTGCCCATTTTATATAGGGATTAGAGACTATATAATTATATAAATAATCTCTCTGCTCTTTAGAGAGCTTATATAGGGGGCTAGAGCGCAGTTATATTTTATTATTATCCTAAATAGCTTCACACCATAGAGTTATTTTAATTATATTAATTAACCACTCTAGATGCTTTATATGAATTCATTTCACGCCCCAGCTAATAGAATGAAGCTCACAGATTTAAGATTACATTTATAGTGATAGTTCTGGGCCTCTTTTTCATACCATATTGGTGATATAATATAGAATACATAATCAACGCGTTGGTTGTATACAGAATACAATTCTATCTAAGTAGGCGGTCTGCGGAGGCGGTCTGGCGGGGGGGGGGTGCAAACTAGATTCCTCCCACTGTAGTAGAATATATAGATAGATTATATTAAACTAATTACTAAGGTATAGTATAATATATTTAATATTAAGGGTATTTATAGTATAATTATATAATATATAGTAGGCTAACTTAGTATATTATTAAGCAGATTACATAAGATATCACTGGAAGCGCCACTATGCGGCCACCAGTTGTCACATTTATACTATTAAGTAAACTATATAAACAAAGCAAGTTATTAGCCGTAATATTAACCAGGATAACTATTTATTTATATAGTCCCTATAATTACTACTTGAGATGAATAAATGATTATCCTATCAGATGGCCTCTCCGCGGCGAGGCTTCAATATAGTGGATAACCACTTTCTCACCACCATTCAGTGTGGAGGAGGTCTATCTTCAACACAGTTACTTGTAGTAACACTTAAATAAAATCCCTACCCTATATATATATATCTATATATATATCATAAAACTATTACATATTATATTAATTCCGCAATATGATTAATTATAAACTAATTATAAAGACTGCTGTAAAACAGCTGTAACCCATTTATGGGAGTACACCAGTCATCTGCCCAATCAAGTAAACAGGGCCAGTCATCACGCATCCCTTTTGTATCCGAACAAAAGATAAACCAATAAAGCTACTGGGCCTTCTTTGCTGCGCCCGAAGCCTTGTTCTCTCTCCGACGTTTGATAGCATCAGGCGAGTATTCAGTGTCAAGCAGGTAATCCCACCACCTAAAGCTGCTTGAATAGTTGCCAATGAATTTTTCGTGGTGGAGATCATGGTGATCAGCTCCAGCCCAGAAAGGGAGGAAATGGTGCAGACTCCAAGGAAACTCATAGCCACTATGCGCATCAATGGCCTGGAATAGACGCAGCACAATCCAAACATACATTGTGAAAATGTGCAAGTCACCAGTCAGAGCACACCAAAGAATCGGGCAACCAACAGTGCCAAACCCAAGGATCATGACCTCAATTGGAGAAGCATATTCGGCAGCCATACCGAAGGGAGCAGAGTACTGGTGGTGGATTTTGTGAATGGCCTTGTAGAGGGGACCCCAGTGGAGGGCACGATGGGAAAAGTAGTGCCATGTGTCTTCCAAGACAAAGAATATAGCAATTTGATATGCCATCGTCCACACAGATGGGAAAGGAACTGATGTAGAAAGCCCGAAAAACTGAGCCATTGGGTGGAAAAGCCTATTTGTCACACATAATTAGTCTAATCGTAAGCATACGGATTGAATGATTGGCCTTCTTACCAAATCTGAGGCAGCTCAACAGTAAAGTGGCTAAGTAATACGAATTTCGCGCAGTTCCACTGCTCGCGCAATGAAGGTATTTTGTTCTACCAATCCGTTAGAATTGCATCTCCCTTTGGGGGTGGGGGCAGAGTTTATTTCTTCGCACTCACGCTTTGGATCTTGTAGTTTTTGAGGACTCCCAAACTGTCTATAAAGATCCAGGGCAGCGATCGACCGAAGTAGACAAGTTCATGCATCATAAATGACATGATGCCTGTAGCCAGAACATCATTCTGCATCCATGCATACCATGCTGTCCAGAGTCTTTCGATTATACCCAGGTGAGTATTGTATTTGGAAATTTCCTCAAACTGACCCCAATAGGTTTCAGGTGACGATGACAACAGTGTCGAATTCCTTGATTTCGTCAGAAACAGAATAGGCGGAACCAGAAGAATAGGGGAAGCTGGGACTCACATAATATTCGACGAATGTTTATTTAAAAAAAAAAAAAATTATTTTCGAGTACCAAGCCAATTGCTTCAGCTCGATCAGTTCCCAATTGACTATGTTGAATCTTTGTGCAAGAAAAAAAAGAGATAAAGAAAACCACAAGCCAAATTGTAATGAGAGTGGGAGTCAATGGTGGGCAGGAATAACTATTTCAGGGCCAAGCTGGTAGCCAAGGCGGCGCGACCAGGACATCCGTTCCCGAAGTGGCGAGACTTTTTTTTTGGCCTTTTCCCCTGGCACCACTGCCTAGCCGATTTGGACCGATATTATACCCCACTGTGTGACTCCACTATTATTTCACATCTTAGTAAGACCCTACTGTACACACATGATTTGATCATTTGATAGCAAGGGGATGGCTCCCTATTTTTCTTACCAATCAAGTACGGACACTAGGTAACTAAGGTACCTTTACTAGGTAGGCACTAATACATACATAGCACATAAGCACAGGGGTGGCTGGGCAACCTCCACGGCTTCAGTAGGTATGGATAAACAACCTTTTATGTATCAAACGGAGTACAGGGGTTCCTACCTCAAAAATCCCTGCAGGCAGCAATCGCTTTTTACGAATGTAGTATTTAGACAGTCTTAGAAAGATTAACTATCTTCACTCATAGCATCGGTCATACCACGACATTCTTCATATCTAACAGCCTTATCAACCATAATACTACCTAGGCGCCTACTAACTATGTGATAGCCTAGATGCTTAAGTAACTGCCCTGTAGTAGTTATCTAATTAGGTAAGGTAGGTACTGCATAAGGTAGTACATACGGAACACTCCATACTTCTGGGATATTTTCCGTGGTGATGAGGTGGGTAGTCCCCTATAAAAACAACAGATGTCCTTGTTCATAGCCAAAATTAGCTATGCATGACTCATCAATTATTGCAGAGAACTTAGTGCAACCTATTTGATGGAAAGGGATATATAACTAGAGTACGGAGTACATACTCATAAGGTAGCAATACCTCGGGCAGACCCCACCTAGAAAAATATTACGAGATGATACGGAGTACGGAGTACGGAGTACCACCTATGTACATAGAACTAACCCAAGATGAGATCATACAGATACCTACAGGTACCTACAGATCTAGGTAGATACCTATGATAGATAACATACCCCCTGGCTAGGTAATGAGCCAGGACTCAAGCAGTACTCCGGCTTGGGTAACTATATATGAAAGAAAAGTGGTGTGGAATTTTAAACTGATACACATAGACACCTCCATAGAGTCGATGATGATAAACCTTGGAAGTTCTGTTATGTAGTGCTCGGAGGTAGTACGTAAAAGTAGTAGCAGTCACTAAGGTAGGTATCTATGGAGTACCGAGTTACTGTTTGCATGTTTTGTTTCAAAGATGCCTACTACTACATGTAGATAGGAATGTACTCTGGACCTAGGTACTTAGGTAGTAAATATAATACTAAAATCTTCCATTACAGAAGCAACTACCTGTGAAATGTCTTTAATCAATGAGTGAGTTTAGATATACATTGTTCCCTGCCCCCCTCCTCAAAACTCGGGCTCAACATCATCTAGTAATATTCACCATTTGGACGCACAACTCGACAAGATCCAACAACACATTCTTGATAAAATATCCCTTGACGAGCTTTCAAAGGGAACCATCGAATATGCCCATGAATGCAGTTCGCCAACTTATCCAATGGCCGAGTGGCAGGATTTCTTACACTCAATCGCCATAGCTTCCAAACCCCACAGAGTGCCACAGCCTAGCAGACTCTCGAGGTTAATCACTAAATTTCCTCAACCAATACTTGGAACACATGAAACCTCTCAATGTTCATTTGCTGTACAAGCACCGGATCTTATATGGTTACTGGTTGCAAAAACCACTGTGCAGGCAATAGGATTGGTAGCGAACAATTTCTTGGAACGGACACTGGTTTTAAATGACGAGCTCATATACTGGGATGAAATTCTAAACTCCCCCTTGTATTCTGGGCTTTATACCCTGCAGACCTCACCTTTTCGCTTGTGGCAGGTAGTCAGGGACGCCTACTCGGATTCGTGGGAACCGGAAACACATTCTCGAGGTTCAACGCCCATTCCTGCTAGGTGGACGCAGTTTATTGAATTCATTCGACGATGTATCCACACACCAAAAAAACACTCTTTGCAGACGGGAATGTGGTCGCCGTTTGCCATGCACAGGTCAGAAATTCAACGGAAGCGGAAATCTCTGAGCACAATGAAAAGCACACATGCTAGCAGCATTGGACTTCTTATGGAAGCATGCCTCTCATTTGATCTGGGTGATGATATTTCAGCCTGGGATCGCTGCAAATCTTCAAATGAAAAATGGTGTGACATGATTTCACGAACTGTGATCTTGGTGGAAACCATTCTGCGAAATGCAGTGGGTGAAAGCGACTCTCCTGGTTTCGAGGAGAGTATATCTGCAGCGATTGATAGAGACATTGCGTTTGTTGAAAGTCAGGTCGATGGCGAATCCCCCTTTCAAAAACCTGCTATTTTCCTTGACAGGCTGGTTCACATCCTGCAAGAGCTGATACCAACCAATACAAAATTGTCAAAGACTATTATCAGCACACATGGGCGTCCCACACGTCTCGTACGCTATTGGCTACCATTATCCATGGTGATAATGTCAGCAAGCACTTCTCTTAGGATATTAACGAATCGGCGTGCTGAGCTTATCCAATGGGTCTTCAGCATCGGCTCTACTGCTGTTGACTTTTGGAACAACTGGGTTTTTGAACCAATTCAGAAACTCATTGGTACTATAAGGCATGACGAAGAAAGTGAAATTGCCATCATGAGCAAAAACAGCCTAGAAGCCGATCGAGCTAGTTTAGAGAGAATGGTTTCTGACTTCATCACTGATCACCAGGAGACGAACCAGGAAGGCCCTTCAGTGACAGATATCCATGCTATCACTAACAAAGTAAAAGAAGGGGACCTTACTCCAGTTTTGAAAGCATATGAGAGAGACTTACGAACGCCCTTCCTGGGCACTGTGCGTGGGGATTTAGTACGCGCTCTTCTGATCCAAGTTCAGAAGACAAAAGTAGATGTTGAAATAGCAATCAGTGGTATTGATGCTCTTCTCAAAAGCCAGCAGCTTGTTTTTGGGTAAGTACCTCATTTATTAACTCGTCAATTACAGCAAATTAATATTTTGTCACTGGTAGCTTTGTTGGTCTCACCCCGGGAATCCTGGTCTCATACACTGTTTTTCATTGGATCTACGGTGTTTTTGGCAGTAGGAGAGGGTTGCAAATGGGCAGGAAACAGGATGGGCTTAAACGCTCTCTACGGTAATGTGCAAGAGGAATTGCAGGTAATTCCATGGTGCTGACACTCCAACAGGAATATTGACCGAACTTTGACATTGTCATCCCCCAATGCCAAGGGAATTCTTTCTCACAAAGATCATGGTCTGTTGATATGTGACACGGAAATATTGCTTCGGAAGGCAGTCTTGTTTTTAAAGGGGCAAGATCTTCGTGAACTTCGGAGGGATATCAGAGATTTGATCAATATTCAAAGCGGGATTGACAGGCAGCTGAAGGTCACCAAGAGAATAGCATGGGCATATTCCAAATAGCTTCAATAATATTTTCTAAACAGCGCATGTGATATTATTATTGAGGCAGCCTGTTCTCTGATGTATTTCTTCAATTAACTGAATGGATAGCTCAATTATTATATATCCCACTGTGTGGAGCGCTAGCATGGGATAATTGATAGGTAGTGAATATACGCTACCTGATAATGCACTAATACTATCAACCTACTACCTAGGCCGAATAAGCATGAATGCTGTAGTGCTGACGGTGGAATAACGGTTTTGCAGAAACCTGGTCGACGGGACCAATGCTTTCAAGTACTCGTCGCCGCCGCCAGCCAGAAACAACCTACATCCCTATCGAAACACCGCACAGAGGTAGCATTACAGAATGGCTATTACACGGAAGTATTTTGAATTGGAGAACTCTATACCTGCTGGACTTGTTTCCCATCCACCACAACGCTCAATGAAATGATAACTTAGGTTCCGTATAGTGTCATCATAGATTGATTGCCTTCCATTTTATAGCTCCGAAACACCGTAGCGAGAGAAAATTAAAAGTAAATAAGCAACAAAAACTAGAAGAACAATTTGATGTAACGGAGTATTTCACGTATTCTCTTTTTTAAGGTGGCATCGAGGTATCTGGAGTCCGCTGTATGTACCTATGTTTGATGGGGTGTGCCACCTGGGTGGGTTAACGACTCGGCATATTATTACACCCCTAGCTTACCGTCATCACCTCCACCTACTGAGCAAACATCAAACACCATTCTATTCTGGTAATTTTTTATTTCATGTCCACGGAGGACATTGTCATATGTTCAACACAGGATCACACAAAACATTTACTTTCCTGGCCCTAAGTTCATAAGCAGACCGCTGTTAGGACTGAAACGACCCAGTCCCCTGAGTTCTCCAACATACGACACGAATCCGAATCCCCATAACGTTCAGAGAAACCAGAAAGCTTGCCACCATACGGTGGCTGCAGTTCCCTGCAGACAATATCGCCGGAGAGAAATAGCAGAAACGAAAGGCCACAAGGAAAGCCCGTCCCTAATATTCAGTCACCAACAGGCGTTTGTTCTCCGTACAACGTTCTGAATCGCCCATTTACTTGATCGGCATCAGCATTGTACAGCCTATCAGACACGCGTCATTCATAATGGCGGGCACAAGGAACTACGATTTTTTGGTAAGTATTGGTTTCTTCTTGGATAGGTATATTCACTAAATGTTATCAATGCCATAGATCAAACTGCTGTTGATCGGAGACTCTGGTGTCGGAAAGTCATGCTGCCTTTTGCGGTTCAGCGAAGATTCATTCACACCATCTTTCATCACTACTATCGGGATCGATTTTAAAATTCGTACAATTGAGTTGGATGGTAAACGGGTAAAGCTCCAGATTTGGGATACAGCTGGGCAGGAGCGCTTTAGGACCATCACGACAGCATATTACAGGGGGGCAATGGGCATACTTCTTGTTTATGATGTCACAGACGAACGTTCATTCCATAGTAAGATCTTTCCTGGACTGTGCGAAAATGTGTTGTGGACACTGACAATTAAACGCCAATTCAGATATTCGAACTTGGTTCTCAAATGTTGAGCAACATGCAAGTGAGGGTGTTCACAAAATTCTCATTGGAAACAAGTGTGACTGGGAAGAAAAACGGGCTGTATCCACTGAACAAGGCCAGCAGCTTGCTGACGAACTCGGCATACCTTTCCTTGAAGTTTCCGCCAAAAACAACGTCAACATTGAAACAGCATTCTACAACCTTGCTTCAGATATTAAGAAGGGCATGGATACGTCTAAATCGGATCAAGCTGGCTCTCAGGGCGTCAGCATAGAGCAGCAAGGCTCTGGATTGAATGGCAACACAGGTGGAAAGTGTTGCTAGGCCCACTATTGTATTATCACCCATTCCCAATTTTTGTCCTTTTTGTTTCCTTACAGCTTCATATTACCTTGTCTGCTACATACATTCACGTGCTACGTTTTAAATATTTAGGGGTCTTCTAGTGCTTTTGAATGAATGCTTAAGTGCTGGTTTCACTGCATGGAACCCAATGCATGCCTGTCTATAATAATATATTTAGGACTTATAATTCCTTTTTAGTTATTCCCTTTACCCTCATTCTACTATCCTTTATGTCATAAACATGGGTGCCACCTATTGCCCTGCTTATCTTATGCGATTAATTATAGCCTGTTTTCTATAACATATATAGGTGTAAATTGTAATATAGTAATAAATATATAGAACTCTTATACATTTAATTTTTCTAACAAGTTACCACACATGTATGAAATTAGTAGGTAAACTTCCTGTGTAATGGGTCATTATCAAATTAATTTTCTTAGTGTTATAATAATAGAATGTGTAACATGATAGTAATTAGAAATGCTTTCAAATCTATCTAAAAAAACAATAAAAACAACAGTCTACTGTAATATAGCAGTTGATTCAATAGTCCAGTACTCATAAGAGTGACTTTCACCTGTTTCCAGTCTAAAAGAGAGTAAGATACAGACACAAAGCACCTATCAGGCAAATGAATTCCTCAACGGACTAGCTCTATAGGGCAGCTGTCAGAGCAAGACAAGATTCGAACTTACTATTACTATTTATTTTGTATAAGCGCCTGAAAATAATATTTCGGTCTTGAATAGGTAAGCAACAAATACATTTTTTACCTAATCTTTCTTCCATGGCCCTCCTATGTAATAACTAATCAGACAATCCCGCACGAATTGCCAATACTCACTTGATAGTGCTAATGTGCTTGATCTATACATGTATAATCTAATAGAATAATGGAATCTACATGATAATAACAGTGTTGAAGAAAGCACCTGGCCATTCAAGAGAAACTGAGATAGATCTAGACACACCTATCTGAGATACACTCAACCAGTAGACTGAGCTAGGGGTTTATGTATATGGGTATCTAGATCTCTTCTGAAAGGATACCATAACAGTTGATTCATACCATCTAGGTGACAGTGAACCTCAATCAATATAATGTCAGCAAGCAGACACTGCATTCTAGTATAAAGGAGCATAATACCTAGGTATTATGGAAGACAGCCTGTTAATGATTAAAGCATCAATGGATCCTTTTAAGGAGCGTTGTATCTAATAATTATCTACCTTACATAGTACTGCATTATGGAGAACAAAATTGATTTAATAATCCTGTGTTGTAGTGGTTCAGCAGATGTGCAGCCATACTCCCCACCTGACAATGTCTGCCGCCAATGGGTTGATGTATTTCGACAAAAGAAATTTTTTACAGAAATAGTTCCTGGAAGGGTACTCTGTACCCACATACCCACACACATTTCATCACACACCACCTAGGTGTTGTCTATTTAGTCCTGTACTTATATTTCCATATATTTTTATCAATACTTTTCTCTTCCTCTTTCCCGTTTTAAATCTCATTAAACTAGTTCTTCAGCTGCCTATGGCCTCTCTGCTGCCATTATTTATATGCATATCTGAGGTCTTAGATCTAGATGAAGTCTACTAGTTTTTAGCAACATTGTGGAATCTTTGAGAAAGCACTATCACTTGGAGGATACAGTATAATCAGAATTAAGGAGGCTCTGTTTACGAATCACGATCAAACCCAGGCAGATAGCTGTTTGATATTATCTTTATTCCGCCAGTTCATTTTAACCAACAAAATGTCGGAAGCCCGTCTTTTTACTGTTCGACCATTGTCGAAGCAAGCGAGGAATGATTTTAAAGATGCTTTCCGCATCAACCTATCATCTTCTTCCCTTGCCAGCCTCAAACTTCGGGCTGGGGACATTGTCAATTTGAAGCCAACTGATGGACCTTCCAAAACCGCGATAGCCTGGACCGCAGCCGAGAGCATACAGAATACAGTTGTGCAAACCTCAAGGATCCTGCAAGACTGCTACGAGATCAAAGTTGGGGAGAAACTATCTATCAATAAGTTTGATGGTTTTTTGGAAGAAATCGAATCGATTTCCTTGGTGGAGTGTTCCGATCCTGACAGGCTAACAAGATATGGGCACCTTTCTGATCCGGACAGATCCCATTGGACCTGGTCTCTAGAGTTTCCCCTATCAAGATGCGAATTTCTCACAGTTGGCCTGATATTTGAATTGGAACTTAAAGGCCAACGTAGGAACTTCAAGATTGCAGGTATACGGGCTCAGAATCCAACTACTTCTAATACTTTATTTCGATTCGCCGAACACACCAAAGTCTTAATTGGTGATGGCCTAGAAGACCAAGAAGAAAAGCAACCTTCCAAGCTCAAGGTACAGAATACTGGCTTGGGCGGGATGTCCCACCAAATTGACAGTATAAATGAAAGCCTCGCGGATTTCAACCAAAAATCCCAAAAGTTGACAATGCCTTCCTTCTACGTACATAGTAGGGGCATTCTTCTGTATGGACCAAAGGGAACAGGCAAAACCGCGCTTTTGCATCAAATACAAGAAGCGGGGTGGAAAAGATCATTTAACGTTGGCTCTTCTACGTTCAGTAGAAACATTGGCGATGCCGAAGCCAGGCTTCGCAACGTTTTCCAAGAGGCGATCCGCTGTCAGCCAAGTGTTATTATGATCGATCAATTGGAGTTTATTGCACCGAAACGGACATCACTCGATTCTCAATCCTTAGCCCTAGTGTTATGTGAATGCTTAGACGTTGCTAAGAGTGCTCTTGTCTTAGTTGTGGCTGCAACTAGGCATCCAAACGATGTCGACGATGCCTTGAGGACACCCCATCGACTGGCAACGGAGATTGAACTTCAAGTTCCTACAGCCCAGGATCGTGCTGAAATTCTATGTGCAATTCGTGGACCTTCACTCTCCGAACTGAGTGAGAAGCTCATAGACACGATAGCAGAAAAGACGCACGGCTATGTTGGAGCTGATCTATTTGCATTGCTTCAACTGATTTGTCGTAAAGCAAGGCAGCGGCAAATTCTTGAACATGGACGGCAAAACGCGCCCTGTGCCGCTGATTCTATGTCCTCTGCCTTCCATCTCGGGGATAATGCCGAAGAGGAGACTATGGTATCTTTGGATATACAGGAGTCAGACGTTCTCTCCGCCTTGCAAGAAACTCGACCCACTGCCATGCGAGAGGTTTTCTTAGAAACACCAAAAGTTAGATGGTCAGATATTGGTGGGCAGCATAGCATCAAGAGGCATCTTCAAAAAGCCGTTGAAAGACCCCTAAAGGTAAGTTTTACCCAAAATTGTCATCCTAGCAAGATATTCTAACTATCGTAGTTCCCTGAGCGAATGAGGAGACTCAATGTGAATAGCAAAAAGGGCATCCTTCTTTATGGCCCTCCTGGTTGCTCTAAGACATTGACTGTGAAGGCACTGGCAACAGAAGCTGGCCTGAATTTCTTGGCAGTGAAAGGCGCCGAAATTTTAAGTATGTATGTTGGAGAATCTGAACGATCCTTACGCGAGATCTTTCGAAAGGCTCGATCTGCCAGGCCCAGTATTATATTTTTCGATGAAATCGATGCAATCGCCTCCAAGCGCAGCGGCACTTCTCAAGGAGGCGTCAATGTACTAACAACTTTGCTGAATGAAATGGATGGCATTGAGGAATTGAAGAATGTTTTAGTCATTGCTGCTACAAACAAACCTGATGTTATCGATCCGGCCCTGATGCGCCCCGGTCGTTTGGACAATATTCTCTATATCGGACCCCCCGATTTTGAAGCACGCAAAGAGATTTTGAAGATCTGGTCCAGCAAGTCTGTGGTTCACCCAGAAGTGGATATGGATGAGCTGTCTTTAAAAACCGAGGGTTATTCTGGAGCAGAGATTGTGAGTATCTGTGAAACAGCTGGTGATGCAGCATTAGATGAGGAGGAAGAGACAGGTAAAAAGCAAGATGTCAAGTGGAAACACTTTAAACATGCACTTGGACAAGTTAAGAGGCAGATAACAGATGATGTTATTCGGGAATATGAGCAATGGAGGGGTGTTTCTTGAAACCCCGGGGCTGGAAAATATCCATAATAGCATCTCGCAGAAGCTACTAGATAACCACGCCATTGACACTGTTTACTCCGTACATAGTACAAGGGGCACTTTATTCTCAGACTACCCATCACAGAATTTTTCACTTAGGCATTTATCATGACCAAATTTGGATATAGACAATACCCACAGACGTCAGGGTCTATGATAGAGAATATAGGTATTGAGTCGTGACATGAGGTGAGGAGTTCCTTTGTTTCCTTATCCAACTGTTCCATGATCCAATCATTGCATGCGTACCGACCTACCCAAGTAAGTAGGTAAGATCCACATTCACACTCAAACCAATGGGAGTTAGCGCAGATTTTCGTACCTTACATGCTTTGGTATGAATAGTATACCTTACCTACCTATCTTAGGTACTTTAATTTCACCTCACCTCAAGAATACTTACCTATCTTATATTTTATGGGCACTGCCAGGTTTTATGATATTCAAAATTGCCACACTCCCTGAATCTACACCGGAAATTATCCTCTAGCGCCTGACTTCTTCGACTCAACACACTCTGTTGGGCAGCTTTATTTTCGCATGAAATTTGTTTCCCTGTCCATCATGTCGATGAAATCACCCCGAGGACGTTCACCAGTTATCTCACATCGATCTAGTCGAGCACGATCCAGTTCGTTACAACATTCTATGTCCTCCCCAACAGAATCAAAGCCAAGAGGTCATACCAGAAGTCCTTCTTTGGAACCTGGTGCCAACCATCGCAATGAAAGCCGTCCAAGAAGCTGGTCTCAGTATCCACGAAACAGGTCGTTGTCTCAAAGTCGGAGCCGAAGCGTTCGTCGGTACAGAAGTCGAAGCAGAAGCTTTAGCCGAAGCCCAAGTCCGAACCATCCTCCTAGAAGCTCGAAGGTCGGTAATTCCCCCGTCCCAGTTTCTCCCTTGATATTTCTCGCTCTTACTGTTAGGCTAATTACCATTTACTTTCAAGATTGTTGTTGAAAAACTAACAAAGAATGTCACCGAAGCTCACCTCCGTGAAATATTTGGTGGATTTGGGGACATACAGAATCTGGATATTCCTATCAACCGAGCTTGTAAGGGCTTTTTATCTCCCTCTCACTGTGGTATCTAACTATCGCCTTAGTCATGACAAATAGAGGTACTGCATATATTCTTTACTATGACCCTGCAGATGCGGAAGCCGCTATCGCGCATATGCACGAAGCTCAACTTGATGGTGCCGTGCTGAGTGTCTCTATCGTTCTTCCCCGACGAGCATTTTCACGTTCGCCGCCACCAGCTCGAGGTGGCAAAGGAGGGTTTGGCCGTCACAGACACAGTCAACGACAGACATTAGATACTCGTTCGTCTCGTCCTTCACCATACTCGCACAGGTCACCACCCTCTTCCAAGAGGTATGCTCGTTCCCGGCCAATGGAAAAACATGATTTATATCGCCCGCGTTCGATTTCGCGCTCCCAGTCTCCGCGTGGCTCCCGTTCACCTTCCTTGCAATCTCAATCAAGATCACCACCAAGAAGGAGGGCAAACCCACGCACAGATAGTCCTCGACGTCATCAACGCCGAAGTCCTAGCTATAGCAGCTATGATTACAGCAGTCCAAATGGTAGCGGCCAAAGCCGAAGCCGAAGCTCTAATCGTCGCAGCTTACCAAGAAAGTGAAGGTTGAAGATATGGCCTAGGCAACTTATTGGTATGCACCGGTTTTAAAATGGATGTTTCCTCTACTTTCCTGAGTTGCGCATGTCGTATTCACATCAAAACGAAATACCCAAAGTAAGGAATTTCCAGCGAGATAATCATTAACATTTCCTTAAAAAAAAAAAAAAAGAAAAACCCAGTTAAACTGAATGTCTGGCATCACGGCAATTTGTTTATATAGCCTTTAAAAGAAAGCACACCAACCGATGTACATGGCGGCTAGGTTCTTTTTGTCCGTTGCTTGCATAATCAGTTCGTCCACATGACCGTCGACGGAGAGAGGAACCGATTCGCCGGGCAGAAGACCCCGGAGCTTGTTACGCACATTTTCTAAGACGCCAGCGGGCGTATCTGGAACACTTGCATGGGTACGGCGCTTCATGTACCGATTAGCACGATTGTAAGATATTTGGCCATGTTCGTTCAATGGCTCACCTTCTTCCCAATGAAATCTGTTGTAGGGTCGTGTAGAAATGTCTCCAGTATAGTCATAAGGCCATCCTCATTTTGTCTCAAAAGGCCAAGACTGATCTCACATGTTCTTCGAAATGGACCTTTGAAAATAGTCAAAATTCATGTTCTTAGTTAGGCCATGCAAACACAAACCGTTATATCCGTAGGCACCGAAGGCATCAATCATGTTATGGGTGAGACGAAACGGGACCAATTCAGGTTTATCAAATGTTAAACCCTAGACCAGTCAGCCAAAGTAGGCAGGCTTGAGAAAGGTATGTTTTACCTTGTCGAAAAGACAGTTGAAGTCAACATGTAAAACACCACCTGTGCCTTCCTCGAATAGGATGTTTTCACCATGTCGATCTCCTAGTCTGGAGCAGATTTCAACTCAGAGAGCTGTCAACGGCAAAAAAAAAAAAAAAAAAAAAAAAAAAAGAGTTTGGGGGAGAGGAGAGCATACCCTAGAACATACCCAACCATCGACATAACAGCACAAGACCGCGTATATCTTAGTCGTGCGGCAAACCATGTGCCTGTTTCCGGAAACATTTCAACAAACCACTCATGTAAGACCGGGGGGAATCTGTTTCACATTAGTGTCTTGAAGTGGTAGGTGGAATGTTATAAGAATTTACTTTGCTAGCACTTTGGTTGTAAATAACGGCAGCTTTGAGTTATCCGAACACGCCTCGTTGAGATATTGCCTTATTTCATTATACTGTAGAATGTATTAGTACCGGCAAAAGTATAGGAATCCAAAAACCACCGCACATTTGGTGTAATTGCTCTTTCTCGTAGCAGCTTAATGACAAGCTCTCTCAGTGTCCTTAGGTTATCAACCCACTCTATCAGCCCACATTCTTCATTGAGAGGCGTCACAGCATATGTCTTTATGTCTTTTTCTCGATTAGTGATAGTAATGAACTTCTGTAGTGAAAGACTTACACATGCGCCGTTTGCTTGACTCGACATCTTTCTTCAGAAACCTATTGATCATATTATTAAACTCCATCAGGCGTTGATCCTTCCGCAGATCATCTTTAGGTTTACATAGAAGATTGTATATCTTCCCATCTGAACCTCGAATGCCGATCTTCCGTGGTTTTTGAAGTGAACTTAGAACCTGGGCTTCGTCCAGTATGGCTAAAATAGTTAATTTAGTTTACGATATATAATGATATAGCAACATACCATCTATAGTCGTGGGGTCTCGGGGAAAAGGCCTAAACCCCTTCAGGTATTCAGAATCATGACTGGCTGGTAGACTGGGAGTCAACATCGCCTGAAACGGCACAACAAGACGACAAGGAGCAACCCGGTGGTTGAACCCAAGATGTCGTGCCAGGTTAATTCTGGAAGCTTTATCCTCAATCCGCGCAATGCATAATCTAAGCATTTCCTCCGAGAACTTCTGGCCTTGGTTTATCATCGCGCGCATTTCTGAAGAGGACTCTGTCTTCAATTTCTTGTTCACCTCCTGTTTGATTCAGTTTTTTGGGCGGTTATTTTTGGAGCTTTCAGCTTACTGTGATTTTGTGCAGGCAGCTAATACCCCTGGACGCTCGGTCTTTAGAAGAAGACTTGACCACAGCAAGGACTGTCCATAGTCCTTGCTGGGGGAAAGCTTGAACTGCCTTGGCTACAATTCTTGTCAATAACTCGTAGACCGCAGTATTGGTATGGCAAATTCGAGCAACTAATTGAGGGAGAATCGTGAACAGCTAAGATTGTCAGCATATCGTGGTTCGTTCGAAGCATGTGACGATATGCCTACCAAAGTAGCGGGCATCCGGTTCATATATTTTTTCAACTGCGAATGCATATCATCGAGGCTTTTTTTCCGTTGACCCAAAGTATGTCTTTGAAACTCCCTACATTGTTACGTCCTTTAGCAACCCAGCAAGCTAGGAATGGTTAGTTTCTTACTCGTTATCTCCCCTCTTTGGATCAAACGGTTGATCAACCGTGGAGGCATGCTCGAGCCACAGTGTCAGCACTTTCGGCAATGTCTGAAAGACGTATTTGTTTCCGTGTGCCAATGAACGAAGGTAATTGTCGATGACCAATTTTGATGCTTCGCCGCTCAAGCTGGGGTTATTAGCTACGGACCAACTCGAACACAGGAACTAGGCAACTTACTATATCTGCGCCTCTCTACCCAAAGGCTTGCCTTTTTCAGACTCCAAAATTTTATTGTAATGTTTCCCTAGGTAATAGTGTGCCTTTTCCCACCTTTTGGCTGTCAATTTAGATCAAAAGTAAATTTTGTTGTGTAGATACCTCGTGTGAAGTTTAATCGCTTCTCGATATCTCTGGACAATGACATCGGATTGGGTTTGCCCGGCTCTATCTGTCCATTTTGCTAACAATAAATGTGCCTAGGTGCGTTAGCTCGAGGGATTTTCAATATGAACCATGGGCAGGAAGCGCACTCTAGCAGCGAGCATATTTTGATGCTGTTCATAATTTGAAGCCAGCGACAGTCGCTCCGCGCCGCCTGATGGGATAGCACCTGAAGCAAATTCGTTAGCAGCTATCGCACCCTTAAGAGTTTGAATTGCTTTTCGATGATGGCCATCTTTCCAAAGAAGTCGAGCATGTTCAATAGTAGCAGATCGATCTTTCAAACGGGCTGCATGGAGCATCGAATGATACGCCTGGTTAGTGAAATTGCCTTTTCGCGAAAGACGTGCACTAGTAAGCCAAGCCGCAGCGATATCAGAATCCGAAAAGTTTCCCCTAATATTGTGTCAGCAAGCTATATAATAGCTCTAATTCAAAGGCTTACGCTAACTCCATGGCGGCCCTTCTTAATCCGAGAAGGTATTGTTTGTCACAGATATAACCCCCGAGGACGTCCAGACGACGGTTCAATGCGCCACGGACACACAAGCGAGAATCATCCTCCCCGTTGCCAGGATCGACTATGGATTCCACTTCCGCCAAAGCATGTAGTCTAAGGATACTATCATGGCATGACTGCAATGATGTGACGGAATTGGCAGTCAAGGACTTCGCAACATTGAGCCGCAGGCCATTGATGATTTCTTCAAACGCCGCTTTATTCCCTTGACGGAACGCAATAAGGGCTGATCCAATGCCAATGTTGAAATCTCCCGTACTTTGGTTCGAACACAGTTGAAGATAATTGTCCAGTTTTTCCCACCTCCCTGTAATCCACGATGCTTCAACAGCAAATGGTAGTAATTTAGAGAGCACAGAGTTATTTTCCTTGAGGGTTTCAAATCGAGTGAGAATAGCATCTACAAATTATTAGTGAATCGTCGCATGCTAGAAAGCCATTGGATGGACAGGTACCTTGTTGGCCCGATTCTTTGAGACATGTAAGGAGATTCCATTGAGCATCACTGTTATCGGGCTCTTTTTCGAGCTGTAATTCATACCAGCTTTGTGCAGTAGCCCATCTGCCCGCCTTTCGATGCTCAAGGACCTGTTGTTCTATGTTAAGCACATGCAGATGTGTTGAAATGCCCTCAATACCGTCAGGTTCGTCTATCTGACTATAAATATCCTGCAGACGACGATAAAGAGGCTCGAGTTGGCTGCGTTCTTGTTTGGACAAAAGGCCTTTGCACTGTCGAATGTATTGCTCCCAATGAAAAAGTGCTCGAGAAAATGACCCGCATTCAACTGCCCTTTTAGAGATGACTTCTGGTGGTATTGAAGCTAAAAGTGATTCCACGGCTTTTATATGAGATGAATAGGCATCCGCGAGAGAATCACGGGGAGTCTCCTTATGCCCACGACTAACGTGAAACCCGTGGTTTCTTAGGCTGTTAAGCTGCTTTTTCTTGCCTTGTAACCACCGTGACAAATAGTCTAGGACTTCGAAAACGCTCTACATCCGAAACAATGGAATTAGTGTCCATGTTGCAATGGATATATAGAGGAACTCACTTGACTAGAGAGTATGATGGCCTCGTGGAAATGATTGTTGGCATCAGAAAGAGGATGCGATAAGACACTGGTCAACTCTCTTCGTAAATCTAGGTTCTCTTCTTCGGTGCCCCCAATTATGCGATTGAGGACCGCAAACGGCAGGAGAAAAGACGCAATTGAGATGTCCTGACCCTTAACAATGCGACTACAAACACTAAAAATTAGTCGAGTATTGTCACCACTCCCTCTCTGCAATAGATCTTGCACGAAAGTCCGTAGCCATTCGCCATGAGTCAGTTCAGCGGAGAAAAGCGGATATATGCAATTTAAATTAACCGCACCAACAGTGACCGTATACTTCGACGTGAGAAACGGAGTAAGGATGTTGCGAACTGTTTCGGGAAGCTCCATCCATCGACGATATTTTTCATCTGCCTGAAAGTCGCGAGAACGCTGAGTGGCGACTGAATCTAAATTGCAAAGCCTAAGTAAGTTTTGCATGGCGTATGCTAGAAATCCCTGAGCCCTGGTGTTCGAGGCGGACAAAAAGGCTTCAATAAGCACATGCTGGAGGAAGAAAAGGATGAAGTCGAAAGTTTCTTCCATTCTATCAAAATTTGACAGAACAAGAATGTCCTTCTTTTCCTTAACTGAATCGACTCGATTTGGATCTAAACAACCAATAAGACCCAAACATCTCGATGCCAGAAGAGTGATGGTATCTGAACTTGTGCTGAACTTCACACAGCAGTCAAGTACAGATTGTGTCAATTGTGCAACAACAGGGTCTGGTTGTTCACTAAGAACAGACCCATGAAGAAACTCTTCATTTTTCGAAAGATAAGGTACTAGCTCTCTTAGAGCCTGTTCAACAACAGTTGCATTTTCACTCTGGCAGCGGTAGATAAATGCTGAAAAGTGACTGCGCACATCCATCTGCCCTTTAAGCTCATTCATCTCAACCTCGAATTTGGTCATCTCTGGAATTGATGCTAGGGAAGGCATAGTATCAAATGTCTTTTGCACCAGGTCATTGTGGCCCTTTAAAATGTGCTCAACAAGTTCATATGCATATTTCCTGCTCTCCCCAGAAAACTTTTCCCAGTACCTAATCACAATTGCCAGTGTTTGGTCAATCAGAGGCCCAACCTCCTCATGCAGGGAACTGATTAATACCCCCCAGGCTGTAAAAGCATAGTCGCATAGCTCTTTGATATCGAGAGCAGATCGTAGACATGCGCATATCTGAAATTTTTAGCTTTCACTAGCTGGATGTACAAGAATAATCACAAACCTGTGGTAATGCACTGCTAACATGATCTCGAGCGATCTTAATCATTTCTCCAATTGCTATTATATTCCTCTTCTTTTCAACCAAAGGTTGTCTTATCTGAAAGTCATTGATGGAATGGGCGAATTGCGTGATTATACCGAGAACATGTTCCTCGATAAAATGACCCAGTAAATTTGCCTTCTTTGATGTACCTCCCTGGATTGACTTCCGTGGAACGAGTGCCGCCAAAAGGTGAAGCGCCCGGTGAAACTCAACTGAATGTTAGCACAAAAGGTCATTCTTCAAACAGGACAAGTCATTCACTTACCCTTGCTGCTTTCTCACCTCCCGAGTCTACAAGGCCTTTCAAGAGATCACAGGCAATGAGAATCGGTTCGGTCCTTACCAGCTCCGCCAAAGTACGGCCTTTGAATGCAGGGTCTATATCTGCCAAAACCGACATTATCATACCCTCGGGGTCTGGCGACGGTTGACTCAATAAGAAACCAAGAATCGCCGCCAGGTTATTCTTCTCCGAGCAGACATCGAAAGGTGATTTAGCATCTTTATAAGTCGCCCCAATCCTAGAGATGATGTCTCGTTTTCGCGTGAGTACCAGGTATGGCAATACATAAAGCTCCGTCAATCTAAGGAAATCATCTACTTTCATCCCAATAAGATCACAGAGTTGTTCTGCCATGTATGGGCGAGATTGGAGATTTTTCACTACCATCACAGAAAGAGTTCTCCAAAAAGGCCGGAATAAACCGGCAGGTGTCACAGAAAGTTGCTGCGCAAGTTTTGAAAGCTAATATTTATCAGTCCTCGGCAACGGTAAAGAGCACAAGACGCACACATAATCATAATAGAGCAATGAAATGAGGGTGGAAGGCGGTATCAATATACACATACTTCGGTATAAGCTACTGCGCAAACAAATGGGTTTGCATGGCCCAAGTATTCCATTAGTCGAAGGAGAATTATATTCATTTCCTCGTCGTCGGAAATTCTACGATGTTAGACCGCGTCAGTTTATAACTTAGCGTTTTTTCGAAAAGCCCTAGTGCGTACCTGGCAAGTCGACATAAAGTCAGGATGCAAGTCTCGTGAAGCGAGGTTTCTTGCTTCTCAGATAGGTTTTTCAGCCAGTCTAGGATGATGACGAAGTTGCTTCTGCGAATTTCAGAGTCTATACTTCTGCGGGCGAAAGCTATCACTGTTTGTCTTTGAATGTGTCAGTATTGAAATCAAAGTGCATGACTAGTATGACCGTGCGCGCATATAGATCATACCCAGTGACAATCCGCAACTCTCTATTAGAGCTTCGCAGTGAGTGTAAACAAAACTCGCCAAAAACCGATGACGCGAGGCGCACTTGACTAGACTTTGATGCATGCACAAGAGCTCTTTTCAATGCAATCATCGCGGTTATCCTGATGCTTGGGGAACGCGTAAGATGAGGTAAGATGTTTTGAAAAATATTCCATAGTTCGTCGACATCAGCACGTTGCCGATTTGACTTGGTCTCATCCCCATGGTCTTCGTAGTCACAGGCTTGACAGACAATTAAGTCTTTCGAGACAATGCCCGGAGGTCTTTTCGACCAATTTTTGGTCATGGCACACGGGATTCTGCCAAGGGCAACCATGACTTCGTATTTTTCTTGTTCAGGAAGCCCTGCGAATGAATTGCTTTGATGCTATAGGTTAGTATCCGTGCGTCATCACTTAGGCGAGAAACTCACGAAATAGCAAAACTCAAATCTTCTAGTTTCTCGGAACTCTTAGCATGGAGCAATGTCAATGACTTGTTTATGAGTTGCTGTAACATATTCTGTGGTTCCAATCCAACATGAAGCCGCGAGAGACAAATACGCTTCGATGCACGAGAATTTTCGCTTTGAACCGTTTGACTTGTAACCCCAAATTGTCCAATGTCACTGAGTGGTTTCGAAAAGTCTATCACGTCAATGGTGGAGGACTTTTGATTTGCCCCAGGATTTGTGAGGTTTATATTTGCAAATTCTTCAAGCAATCCTCGTATTGAGTTCTAGAGTCCTGTTAGTAATGGAATGATTTTATTGCATTCGATCATTGATCTGACTACCTGAAGACGTGGATTAAGAGAGTTAAATGCGGTGTCCTTGGTTGCTCCGATCAATGCTTGCAAAAACGTATTCTCCAAAGCTTTCGCCAATAATTCCGATACTCTAACAGCCTTGGTAAGACTGACAATAAAGTGGTTCATTTCAAGCTGAAGAGAAGGCATTTGAACGAGAGTGTTTAACGTGAGTACTTCACTTAAGCATTGAAGCCAAGTACTTGTCAGTTCCATATCTGTGGACAAAAAGCCCGATATAGACGGCCCGTCGTCGCAATACCTTTTTATGCATGTTAGGAACTGCAAGGTGACCCGCGTTTTGCTTTCAAGTCCATCCGATCTGCTGTCCTGTAGCCAACTGAGGATGACCTTCCACAGGCGCTGGTATCCATTTAAGACCCAGGCCAAATTTTGCCGCGGAATAGAGTCATTGTTCTTCAAGAAGGGGCTGGCTTGATTATTCGGGCCGAGACAGTCCAGCAATCGAATAGCTAAGATGACAGCCTGGGGGAATTTTCCGAGTGAAACTTTCTTTCCGAAAAGTTCACGAGGGAGGTTGAGTCTGTCTAGATCTACGAATAGAGACCCTTGCAAAGTGGGCACAGACAGCTTGACCGGACTTAGATCTCGCAACCTTAGAGGACTTAGTCCTTCGATAGAAAGTAAGATATCTGGATCTGATTAGTTTGGTGTGTTCTGCACACTTCTAGAAATCTCACCAACCTGTTGCACAGGTTCTCAAGAATGCAGGAATAGAATGACAAAAAGCCAATGGCTTGACCTGCTTGTACTGGGAGGAGACTATGCTTGCGACAGTGCTGCTAATTCCCCCTCCGATCTTCTCCCAGTCCCAGTCCCGAGCACCGAGCAGATCGATTAAGCGCACGATTACCCATGTGAATAACGGTGCTTGTGAGGTTTGCCCCAGAATCTCCGGGTCAGGTCTTTCAATCAAGGCTTGAGGGGCTTTTTCAACTGCCGTTTGAATGATTTCGAGACAGTCTAGGATCTGTCGCTCCAGGTCTTCCATACTCGACCTTTCATCTTTGCGAGCTGGATCCAAACCAGCCTTCAAAACAATACAGATTAACTTGTTAACATCAGTGACACTATCATCAAGGCGCAGCTGACTATATTTTCCTCCCGCGAGCTCTTGGCGGAGTTGTGAAAACGTTTCTCGCGTTAAATGGCGTGTTTGTTCTCCTTGGGAAGAGAGACGCGGCGCGAGTTGCGCTGCTAGGATAGATGAAGCCGGTTCTGCAAATCTCCAACCACCATTCCCTAATAACACGGGATATTGAGATCCCTGGGCCTCATCAGTTGCCATATGGGATACAATCAAGCATAGTCTCCAGATTTCGATGTTTAGACCTTGAGTTGATGCACAAATTATGGTTGAGAAGCGATGAACCAGCATATAAACGTAAGAAGTTCTGCCGAACCGGCCGACAAGCACTACACCGCCTTCTGCCTATGTCCCTTACGAACCCCCCCTCTGACGCTTATGCTTCCCCTAACAGCTGACAACTGGCCTAATATCTTCAGAAAAGTCCGCGGCGCATTTATGCGCCGCCCTTTTCTTGTAGGTAGGAACCTAAATACGTAGGTAGGTACTCATCACGTGTAACAGTGATACGAGAAGGCGAAGTAGAATATTAAAGAAACTACCTACCTAGGTAGTCCTAGGTACATCCATAGGTGCCTAGAACTTAAGGGAGATCAGATTGACAGTTTACTGTCTTTTTCTTTTTCTTTTTTTCCCCACCTTCTCCCCCGATCTATTCTTTCTTTCTTTTTCATAAAATGGACTTCTCCCAGCTATTTTCTAAACTATTCATTTTCTAGGTACTTACCTACCTGTTTAATGTTTCGGCTTCGGCTAATTTTTTTTTTCTTTTCATCGCCATACAATCCATCTGACGTCAACCACTAACCTACCTCACGTAGTGCTGATAACCCAAGGTTATTCTAAGATATTTAGAAAGACACAACTGGAAGCAGGTAATCACATAGGGGGCTTGGGCATTTCTAGTCTCTCGAATTGACTGCATCTAGATATACTGGCTGGTTGAAAGAATCCGGGTCATTGAGGGGTTGATAAATGCAGAGAATATGGATTCCAAACATGACTATTTCATGAAGCAGGCACTGCTGATGGTACCGTCATTGTGTGTTTTGTATCTACTGCAGATGAGGCTTATTATTATACAGGGCGAGAAAGCACTTCAAACAGGAGAAACCCCAGTGGGATGTGTTTTGGTATACAATGGTAAAATTGTTGGGTCCGGGATGAATGACACTAATAGGTCAATGAATGTAAGTGTCTTGATAGTGCTTAATTTCAAAGAACAAAGAAAAAGAAAGACAAACCGAAAACAAATAATCTCTTTCGTCTGACCTAGTCCTGGAAGGGAGGGCAGGTAGACAGATTCCAAGCCATAAAACATTCTTAGTTGATTTCACTCTCTTCTTTGGCTCACCGTGATTAGGGCACAAAACATGCTGAATTTATTGCAATCGAAGAGATGCTCCGAAGCTATCCCAGGTCATCACTGAATTCGACAGACCTCTACGTCACAGTTGAGCCATGTGTCATGTGTGCCTCTGCTTTGAAGCAGTATCAAATACGCGCTGTGTATTTTGGCTGTGCCAATGAACGTTTTGGTGGCACAGGGAGCGTGCTATCATTGCATTCTGAGTATGTTGTTATCTGGTATTTCTGTCTTTAATGTTGAAATCAAGACTGACCTTGTAGTCCCACAATTGACCCGCCTTACCCCGTACATGGGGGATTGTTTCACAAAGAGGCAGTCATGTTACTTCGGCGTTTCTATATACAAGAAAATGATAGAGGTACATTCGAAGTCCAGCATGAAACTGCCAGGCACTGTCTAATCGATCAATAGCACCGAAGCCTCGGCCGAAAAAGAATCGAGAGCTGAACACAACTTTTGAAAATGATACCAGAAGTCTTGGGCATGCGTTCTAGCGCATAAATGCAACCGATTTCACCATATATGATCCAAGAAACTTAGGCAGTTTTTCTATTGATATCAGAGATGAGTCGTTACTACAAGGGTGACTGAATTGTCGGGTAGTAGGAAGTGCGATGCCAAAGGGAAGCTTTGTATTTATCAATCAACAATTGCGCCAGGAGTAATAAGTAAGTGTACAAGACTTAACAATAGATGATTCAACGTTGATGCTTGTGATTTTCAGTGCTGCTTAGATTTGAAAGCATCAGTGCTTCAACTAGAGCCGGCCTTCGCCTTGCGCTCTGCCTCAAACTCCCTCTCAGCTTGCTGGTAGTACTTGGCGGTGTCAACACCATGCTATTCTAATGTTAGATTCACCTTTCTCCCGGGGTGGGGGCAGATCACTGGGGCAATCCCCAGTTTAACATACCTGGTCGTGGTTGACAATGTTAAACCATGGGAGAACGTGGATGAAAAGCTCTGAATACCGGGAGTTCCTGGCAGCCACACCCTGTAGGTAGGAGGACACTTGTGAGTTGCCGTAAAGCGGCTCGCCCTTTTTGACCTTATCAACCATCTCCCTCATGTCCATTTCGACTTCTCTCGAGTTTTCTGTAAATCCGTAAAAGCGCTCTATGATATTGTAAGCGAAAAGGCTATAACGACAGTGGTACTTGCATATCCCAATGTTGACATACGGCAAGATTGCTGATAGAGCACATGGAGCCCACCGACTAGACCAATAGCTGTTGCTAGTCGCATAACGGGGGCAAAGCCTCCCCTGCCCACATGAGACGGGCTCACTCTCTCCATAATCCAGAATGCGAGCGGAGAAGTAGCAGCCATGCCCCCGGCGACTGCATAATCAGAAGGCCTGGCGTATCCGAAAACTCTTCTCAGGTGCCTAGTGTTGTGTCAGTATCCCCGAATAATCTAGCCTTGAAAGAAACTTACGGGTCGGAGTCAATAAGCTGGAGGATATGAATTAGCAACAAGATTCTGTCTTCATTGGTTAGAGTTGTAGAGATATCGCACCGGGTAGTCGGTATTGGCCCGCTTCGGAGGCACAACCGCCGTCTTGTGGTCAGTCGCCATTCTGACGAGTTTGCAGATTAAGAAGTGTTCTAAATTGACTGGACTGGCTGAATTGGTTCCGCTGCGACGGAGTTGGACTCGGAGGAGAGGAGTTGTGCTAAGCACGGTTGTTTCCAATTAAGGATTAGTTCAAAGACATGCTTACTAAAGAAGCTTTGTGATGAAGATCTATTATTTTCTGACCAATCAAAATCTAGAATTACTATTCCGCCTTGATACAAGCACAGAGTGATGAATATGGCTAGTACATATTATGTAATCCACACTAGTACCACAATGGATTAATTGCAGCCCGCGTTCCCCTACGCGTAGGCACCCAAGTAAGTTATTCGTTAGATATACAGTACCGAGCCCTCGTGGACTGGTTGATCCTTATTCCTTCCAGAGACCCCATACCTATAGGATCTCCCGTTGTTTAATTCCCTGCTCTATGACCTTGGTCCGTTAATACTTAAGGCTGCGTTAATTTCTGGCAACTACAGCAACTGCCATTAATTGCATTTTTGCCTACAATGGAGGAAGACAAATCAGAGCTTTTACAGACATCCTCATTGGATCACTTAGATGATCTTTTTGACTACGATGTTGGACTAGACGATATCTTGCAAGAGGCCCCATCGAAATCGAATGCAAATGCTCCTAAGCCGTCTGTGGCGCCTGAAGCTTCTGGTTTAGGACTGGGTCTGGACGAAGAGGTTAAAGTTTCTAAAAAACGACAACCTGTTGCTAAATTAGACGAAAACCGGTAAGTGAAGCAGTAAGAACATTGGATTTGTGTGATTATACTGATTACTGTTGAAAGATTGCTTTCACAGCGTGGAATCTCAAAATTACGTCACGCAGCTAAAGCGAAGTTGAAGCTTAAGGGCAAAGGGCATGAGGTCTGATGTTTTTTTTCTTTTCTTTTCTTTTTTCTTTGTGCCCGTCGCTTTCTCAGAATAGTAACTAACACAATTCAAACACAGTTCTCTGATGCTGCACGCCTACTCAATTTTTATCAGCTGTGGCTTGATGATCTGTTCCCGCGTGCCAAATTTGCCGATGGCCTAGCTATGATAGAGAAATTGGGGCATTCCAAACGACTACAAACTATGCGAAGGGAATGGATCGAAGAAGAAAAGCCAAAAACACAGACTGATAACCGTCAGAATACACCAGAGAGCCATTCAGTCAGTGAACGTCCTGACGATGCAGCTATAAATGATTTTTACAACCCGAGTTTCACAAACGTCAATAAAAATTTCCCGCCAGACATGGATGGAGTCCTAGCGGGGGAATCGCCAGTGTTTTCTGGTGAGCCTTCGGAGATGCGACGACAGACCGGAGAACAAAACCTGGCGGATCAGGAACTTTTCATGCCACACAAAGACAGAGATGTCCAGCAGGGATTAGAGCAAGCTATGCCTGGAGACGATGAACTGGATGCTCTCTTGAACGAGCATGAGAGTGGAGATCCTGAATTTCACAAACTCCCAACCATTTCAGAAGCCGGGTTACCAGCAAATGGCAAGAGATTTGATGAGGATGATGAACTTGAAGCAATGAATGAACTAGAGACTCTAGGCTCCGTATTTAATTGACATAATATTGACATACATAGTCCATGACAAAGCTTATCATGCATCTGAGCTAACCAAATGTCTAATCGGGAATGACGCCTTTCCCCCTTAGTCTCGTTCGCTTGTTCTTTGATTTATCAGATAAATAACTGATCATCCAGAGAACCCCCCAAATTTTTGGATGGATACCCCAGTTGTCCCCAATCATCTTTAAAGCAGGATAAACCAATGTCTATTATAAACTTAAGTATTATTATTAAGGGTGATCTAGTAAAATTGACTAGTACAAGTCTGGTGGTACATGCTGCACATGATGACTCAAAAGAGAAATAGCAAAAATGCGCGTTGCGTTATTTTACATTTACTTAGACATTTGCAGGCTCCGTCAAAACCGAGAACTGCCCACCAGCACCAGACCAGTTCAACTGCTTGCCACGGACAGCTGTGTTTTCGATAATGGTTGCTACCTCAATATCATCTTGCGTACCCTGTCCTGTCTGATATGTGGCAGAGAAGCCCCAAGACCAGGGACGGCCTTCAGCGTCAATGACAATGGAATGGTCTGAGCCAGCTGCGACAAATTTTGCGTTTATCCCAGGGACTGGTGTGGGCTCGATCAGGATTCTGGGGCGTCCACGCTCGTCCTTGATAACGACGTTATCAGGTAGTGTGTCAATCTTCAGGCCGGTCTGGTAACCGTCTATCCGACCCCATACAAGGCACTGCCCGTCATCCGTGATGCCAAGAGAATGATGAGCCCCACCACAAAGTTGAGTGATCTTCTTTTCAGACAGCGGTCCTACAACCGTGGGATGCACAATAGCAGCTTCATCGTCACCGGCGCTTTCTCGTATGCCTGTTTCCCCGAAGCTGTTCAGACCCCAGGCATAAACCTTACCAGATGCATGCACAGCGAATGAATGGAAAGCACCGCAACTGATGTGCACAATGTTCTTTGGCAGACCAAATTCCCTCGGTTGAAGACCGTTCAGCTTATTACGTTCAATGATACGACGACCCAATTGGTTTTGCTGGCCTGACCCCCAAGAGAAGACAGCGCCTTTGTCATTCAAAGCGAGAACATGATTATCGCCACAGGCCAGATGTTTGATCTTTTTCAAGGATGGGAGGAGAGTTGGAGTCAATTGAACTTTATTGGTGGCGTCGAACCCCAAAATTCCATCGTTACTCTGTAGCGCCGTTAGTTTCATTCGTATCCACTCAACAGGAAGGTCGGAGTCATACTCTGAATGTTCCCCAGCCATAGACCTGGCCTTCATCGGTTAAAGCGAAACTTGAGCTGTCCCCAGCAGCAACTTCAACGAAGACGGTGCCGTCCGGGAACGATTCGCATGGAATGGCAGTCGGAGTCGACTCGTGGGGATTGAGTCCACTATCGTCGTCATCCGAATCGGAATCGCTCTTGTTGTCGTCAATATCTTTGTAACCGCCTTCCCAAGCAGTATCTCTCCCGAGTGCGCCTTGGTCGTTGACGCCCCAAGTAAGGATCTTGTTGTCATGTGTAAGGGCGACACAGTGCATGCCACCCGCTGCAACCTGCACAACACCCACCTTGTCTGCAGGCAAATGTGGGTTCAAGCGCGGCCGCTTCACATCAATGGCATTTTTTGCGGCCCCAAGACCGAGTTCGCCCGAGCTACCCTCACCGCAAACATATACGTTCAGTCGAGTGGTCGGTGCTTGGTTGATGACAACCTTTGGCTTTGGTTTAATAACACGAGGCTGAATTACACGAGCCTTTTTCGGTTCACGTGCCAGCTCCTCATCGCTAGCAACAGCCTTGCGCTTCTTAGTAGGTGCAGCGAGTACGGTACTAGCGGTCTTCGATCCGCGCGGTTTCGTCGGAGCAGTTTTTGTAGCACTAGTCGATTTCACTGTGGTGGTCTTTTTATCACCAGTGCTGGTTTTTGCAGGGCGCCCCTTGGTGGTTGTGACGGTGGCTTTCTTTGTAGCGGTAGCCTTGGTTGTGGTGGAAGCTTTCGCGGCCTTGGGTGCAGCACCCGCAGCTTTTTTTGGCGGCATGGTTGCGCGTTTCTTCGAAACGACTTGGAATGTCAAGAAGAAAGTTGAAATAGAAACAGATGGAGAGATTCTAAAAAAGAAAAAATGGGAGAAAATGGGGGGGGGGAATAAATTTTTTTTGTTGAAAAAAAAAAAAAAAAAAAAAAAAAAAAAAAGGTAAGAAAGAAAGGAGAGGGGAAAAAACGCGATCCTATTGTTGTTGTTGTGTTGCGTTGGGGGCAATAATCAGCACGCGCTAGGACGGGTTTGTCAGAATGTCAAAGAGACCACATTCCACCAATTATTCTGATCGAAACAGTGCATCACAATGAACATGCTCCTATTAAGGTTTGATTCTGATTCTCATTCATATTATGGTCTTTTATTATCCAGGTTTATCATAAACAGAGGACTCCGGGCTTCTGCTGGAGTCCACAAGTAGCTTGGTCCGTCGTGCCCCGAGTCTGTATGTATCCTACCTAGCTTGGTAGATATGCTATTTGATAGGCGTTTAGTGTTCGTTGAAGCTACTATTATAAGCGTAAATAGTAATAGTACATAGTAGTAATAGTAATAATAGGGAAAAAGGCTTGAAGGTAAGTTTGTTTCCCAGGTGGAGATGGATCAGTTAAGACACCACGGTGGTGCCACGCACCAGAGTAGGGTCCTTCTTCAGTCTTCACAGAGGATAGTTCGAGATAAGGGATACAGTCACCAGCAAAGCTAGCATTTCTATCTAGACTTGCGCATATGATTTCCCCCCTTCTGTATTGATATTGAACATTATCATTATTCTCATCTGTCTATCCTCATTCAATCCTGTAGGAAAGAGTCGTGTATAATAATTTGTATATGAAGCCACTCGGAAGCACAATGAATCGCAGTGACATTCCATCTCTATTACCTTCCTTCGGCATTGGCCATATTTCATGTCTCAGGTGGATCAGGTGGAGGTGTTCGGATTTTCCCACACATGATTACATTCTGTCCTAAAGGCGTCCACTTCACGTCTCTGGGGTTTAGAGCGGCATTGGGTTTACCCTGCTCATCGCGTTTCGAATCTGGACTCACCACCACTCCACCACGGCCGAGATACGTGGGGGCAACGGTCACAATGATAGAATCGATGAACTCGGTGTATTCGGGATTCAACAGCTCGCTAAGAACTGTCCCACCGCCTTCGATCATAACGCTCTTGATCCCTTCAGATGCTAAGGCACGAAGAACAGCTTCCCAGCGCAACCGCCAGCTCTGGTTGTATTCCACAATTCGAAGGAAGTCGCCCCCATAACCTTTCAACATCATCAACTTCTGAGGATGAATCTGAGCCCCTGGAGACACAACAACCCAAGGCGCTTTGCCCTTTCCTTCAACCGCTGTCCGTAGCATTCGGCATTCGGGATGAACAGGCCATCTTCCAGTTGGATCGATTACAACAGGTCGTGGTTGCCACATCCTCCCAAGTCCACCATATCCACCAGCCCCCTCGAGCCTACAGTTCAATCCCGGGTTGTCGGCAAGAACAGTCCCAACTCCAACCAGAATTGCATCGTGGCGCGATCTCAAGTAGTGGGTCATCAATTTTGCCTCTGGCCCTGAAAGTACTGTCTGCATTCCTGGAAGCAGTGAAATTTTTGAATCCATAGAAGAAGCGTATGACAATGTAACATGTGGAAATTGGCGCCTTTCATCATGTTTCGGGAGATAGGGTTCCAGGAATTCTAGAGGAAACTGAGGGAATGATAACGTATCCGGTGGTAATGGAGAGTTCGGGTCTGTAAAGGGTTGCCTTGGCCCGGGTGTTACATCTTTATTACCATCAGCACCTTGGATTCTCACAATCCCATGACCTTTCTGGTATTCATAGCCATCATGTGGTACAAGCTTGACTTCTGGATTTTGTATTCGCCATTTCGCTGACACGTTGCGAACATCTGTGACAGTGCAAAACCTCCCTCCTGCTTCGGAGAGTTTGTCGGGTTCGTCCTGGAATTTCGTATAGATAGAGGAAGGCAAAAAGCCTTTAACCGCCTCCTTTCGTGCAAACTCCATCAGCCCCGAGTTTCGCTTGACTTTATCGATGTGGTCCAGATCATGAGAGTGTATGGTGCTGCTACCAGGTGTTCTCGCAATGGTTACTGTTGAATATGCGCCTTCGAACCTAACGACCTTAATCTGAAAGTTGCAGACCCCCCCTTCTCGCACCCTCTTCTTCCGAGGCCTTTTGCCCTCTGGCAATGGACGCGTCTCTGACGTGCGGTGAGTTGGGCGCCGCAGACGACACATGTAGTAGTCTGTAGTGCAATGGCCCTCTTTGCTCGAATTAGACCTCTGCTTAACCCAAACATTATCGATAAACGGCCAGTAAGTCTCAAATTCTTCGAGACTAATCTCAATGGGATCTTTGCATTCGAACATCACTTGACGTATCCTTGCAAGATTTGGTGGATTGTTGAAAAGGCTATAACTGCTTGTGTCTCTGTTCATGGGCCGGGCGATCTCGTATGAGAGGTCACCCGATAGGTCGGTGGTATTATTTGGTGGGCAATGTTCAATTTCTGTTCCTGCCCCCACCCGGAGATTTCGTAGACCGGGGTCATCCATAGAATCATGCGCATTTTGAATCTGTAATTCACCCGGAGGTGCCGGATCTTGTGTTGCGGTGCTATCGTCGGCCATTTCCATGTCCCCATCTGATGCAGCTTCCAATCCGCCCTTTGTCTGCGCTGGGGCTGCCTCGTTCTGAGAGGAATCTACATCAGGATCAGATGATGATGACTTTATACTAGAGTCAGACACTTCCGAAAGCTCATGGTCCATTTCCGCTGAGGCACGCTGTTGATTTACAGCTCAGAAATGCATGTAGCCATGGACCGCCTTGGTTTATGTAGAGTCAGTGTTCATTCGTAGCCTAAATAGCCCAAAGATACCAATTTTATATTAGCAGTGGGATTGACTGTCGAATGTGAACATTGTTAACTCACAGTCAATGAGGGCGTCCTGCTTGTGGAATGCGGCGTCTGTCGCGCTCGTTGACACATACAAACTACGTACAAACTACTCCGTACTGCTGGTGTGGGATACGGCTTGGCACTACTCCACGGAAAAGGTCCGCTTCAGGTACATAGATACTCCGTATCTACGCAATAAAAATTGACCAGAGTTGACGTGACCATAAATTCCTAAACTCTTATTGGATGGGATATTATTCATTCAAAAAGAAAAGTGCAGAATAATTGTACAGCTAGTATTTCCTCCATCAGAATCGTTTTGTCGCAACTTGCTCTGTGCTTAATATGCCCCAATCTCCCCTCCGGCACGAGCAAGAGTATCGTAGACTCTTGGTGGTAGTTTGTATTTGACCATGCCAGAGAAAATCATCAGATCTTTGGCCATAACCAAAAGCTCATCTGCCAAACCTTGCCTAATTTCATTTTCATATGCGCCAGAGCTCAAACGTTCCCTTTCGTGACCAATGCATGTAATGCTCCACATTATAACATGTCCAACATTACGGGAGATGATCGGCGGGAACGATGAAAATGCTTGGGCTGCACTTCGGGTGTAAGGAACTGAGCCTCTGGCCCGTAAGGGAAGGATGTTCAACTCGTTGATAGCCTGCACCAATATCAGAGAAGGGAAAATTTGAGGAATACAAGGAAAAGACGAAAACAAGAAACTTACGTCAAGGGCCGGTGTCCACTTCCCCGCTTCTACTTCTGTCTTCGCCTCCATCATTCGAAGTAACAAACCACATGCGTCACGGTTCACTTGACGGATTCGTTGATAGTACAGAGCATTGGTGTTGTAAAGACCGATCATGTTCTTTGCCAAATCAGCTGGATGTTCGACTGCTGTCAAGCTGAGGCTGCTTCCAGGCTCCACTGGGCCGCTGGGTCCTAGGCCCTGGCTAGGGTTTGTCCTTGGACGCAAAGGCTGCAACTTTAAGACAGAGCCTCCCAGCTCAACAGCCACAGCATCTGATAGCGCTCGGTTGATTGTATCAATAACACGATCGTAATCCTCAGCGAGGTGATACAAGAGAACCGCATCAGCTACCAAGCCCTTGTCATCAGCCACAGCAGCGGCTTGAATTGTAATGGTTTTGAGGAATTGCTCTTGATCAATTAATTTGATCAAGCTGAGTCGTTGTTCAATTGCGCCTTTTATTCTGGTCCCGTCGGATCGTATGTCGCCGAGTAATTTGGCAAAGTCCCTGGTCTCTAAGATGAATTCTCGTAAAGCCTCATGGCAGACGGAAGCCTGAGACTTGCCCAGAGCGCCCGGAAGGTCAGCGTTGAGACATAACAAAGAAAAGTAATCTATGGCAGCCTCCACATATCCAGTGCGAAATTCCCGGGTATACTGTGTGATGAGATAGCCGAAATTTATCTGTGGATACTGTTTCACAGTGAATGATACTGTATGAACTGTTAGCATTTGTTCTCTGCATCCAGGCTTGATATAGATAGGGATACTCACAAATCTCTTCACCTGATGTATAGAAATCAGACACTCGCAGAAGTCCGTAGTATGCCAAGGCAACTGCAAAGTGCACGGCGCTGACAGGGGCATAAGAGCCAAGGTATGAAACCGCCTGCTCGAACATTCCTCCCAGGATTTGTAAGAGGAAGAAAGTTCCATAACCACCGGGACCCTCCTGCCCCTTCCCGAACACCCGTTGCCCGATTTCAGTGATATCGGTTTGAATGTCTTCGAGGCCAAAAACATCGCCCGCAACTTCTTCGGCACGATCGTCCTCTCTGGCTAAGCTGAACTGCAACCACATCCAGTCTTCAACGCTTTGGTTCACTCCTTCCAAGCGTCTGCGGCTAAGTTCACAACGTCCAATAATCTTGTAACATGCCATTCGGTAAGGATCAACTGTGTTATCAGGTGCATTACGCGATCGCTGTTGGTACTCGCCGTTTATTTTCTGCTGCAAATCTCTCGGTAGTCGTCGGTTTTGTGCATAAGTTGTCATATATGTTACGAACTTGTGATCCAGTGACCGGAAACCAGGATCTTGACTTACATACTCCGCCGCCTCGGTAATAAACCCACACCGAAGAAGGTAGAATATGAGAATCCAGCAGTAGTCTTCACCGACCATTTGAAGCTCAGTTCCGTCAGGCGCAAGATCTTTTCTTGCAGCTCGAAGGCGAATGTAAGCACGAATCTTGTTGATTACCGTCGGTATGCCTCCAAGTTGCGCTTCCCGAGGATTTTTGGCAATCACATTTTCGACCTCGTGATAAAATATGCTTTCAAGGAATGATCTGGACCCATCAACAACTCTTTTCCTTAGGCCAATAGCTCGGCGCGAATTAGGGGTTTCGTCAAGGTAATCTTCAGAAAACTGTCGCTCCCGTATGGCACCAGGGTCCGAAAAACTTGCGATATTTGGGTTCTCCTTAGTGATGCTTATCAGGGCTTGATAGGCATCGAACAACTGACGAGGGACCTTAAGAAAATCAGTTGATCTGAATAAACAATTCTGGTATTATAACTTACATCACCACCTGCATGCTTTTCAACATCGGAAAATTCATGGAATATTGGGAAGGTTCGCTCTTGGAGTCTAGCGGAGTTCAAAAGCTGAACCTTATCGGCATAATGACCCATTTTCTCCCGCAAAAACCGGACATCTGGACCATGAGTGCCTGGCCCGTCGTTGCGTTCACTGGAGTCTTCGAAAAGCTGAGGCTTGGCCAGCCCAGTACCAGGAGTTCCTATGACCGACTTTTCCAGGCCTGAGCGTCCAAAAACACTCCTGCGAGAAATCCCCAAAGGACCTTGGGGCGCTGTGGTCCCCATTTGTTTGGTTTGTCTCGTTGAACGACCAAATGAACCCCGTGCAGTTGCCCCCAGGGAATCTTCCGTATTGTCTTCCTTCTGCGCTAGCCCAAAATGCTGGAAGATTTTCTGGCGCTGCTCCTCCCAGTTCATGTCCACTTTTTCTTCCAAGAATGTATCAAAATCCCTGTGAGCCCTGGAAAGACTTTCAGAGACCATCACTTGTCGGCCACGTTGCTGTATGTTTCTCAAGAACTTTTGATTATCTGGATCAAATATCTCTTGCTCTTTGGAAGGAAATGCAATGGAAGCTTGAGGGTCCAAAGCTTTGAGGTCCCGTAATGCATGCCCTGGTGAAATACCTGACGCGGCTAGCAGATAATGACTGCAGACCCCAAAATGCAAAAGCAAAAAAAAAACATCAGTAGTGTCCACTTAGAACGCATGAGCAAGATAGAGGCATATGGTTACTCACGCCTTGGTATTTGGACCATGCTGGTGGGAATCCTTGAGCCCACCAGTACCAAGCTCTCTTGCTTTCCTCCGAATATCATCAAGTCCCAGCTGAAGACTGGGTAGCTCTTCAAAGCTGTTGTTTTGCCCTACTTCAGACAATGGTCTCTTTTTCCCACGTTCTAGTAGGCTGTTGAAAAATGCAGGCTGAGTCGTTTGAATAGGAGGTCGTGCGGATTGTTGTGGCGCTTGCGATTGTGCCCCGAAAAGAGAGTTTGTTGGAGCAGCCTCGGTGTTTGAGTTATTTCCTAATAAGCTCGTTGGATTATTTGAAGAAAATATGCTCGCTGGTTGCTGCGGTGTTGTCGAGGCCCCTAGACCACCTCCCCCGAACAAGGAGCTGGTGTTTGTGGGATTCATCGAGTTGAGCACAGTTTCAGTTCTAAGAAAACCAGAATGTTAGATAGTGATTATTTCTGTAATATATTATTTCACAAGCTATGGTTGTGCAAGAAGAAGGGGGGGGTGTTTTGTTGACAGTGGGCTAAGTAACTTGGAATAGGATAACTCTCACCCTTTCAGAAATAAATGATATCAGGAAATAAGTGGTCAAGAATACTGTCAGTGACTTCTTTCTATGGTTGTTACCTGACAATCTTGTTTATAAAGTCGCGGCATAACACTACATCCGAAATTCACCATCGACAGCTTACCGGAATAATCTTTTTACCGACAGTTTCCTCCCCACGGAGTAGTTCCTTCCATTCATCATTTCTGCCTCAGGCTTGGGGTTGAACCTTCCGGTCACTGCCCTATATCATGCCACATTGGTTTGCGACAATAAGCTGCTGGGCCTCTTCAAATCCGCTATAAAATGCCCGTCTTTCAAGCCAAAACTTTCCGGCGTACAACAACGGCATCGTCGTCTCTTGGAGAACGCATTGGTGCCGTATACAGATCCAAGCTACCCAGCCACCCGTTCCTTCTTTTTGGTCTTCCATTTGTTGCAATTATCGTCGCTGGATCTTTTGCTTTGACACCTGCTGCTGCTCTCAGATACGAGCGCTATGACCGGAAAGTACAGCAAATGACTCAAGAGGAAGCCATGGACCTCGGGCTCAAAGGCGCTGACGGAGAAGACGGGATCAAGAGAAACCCACGACGAAGAATCATAGGAGATGAACGAGAAGAATACTATGTGAGTCTCATTCCCTTCCTAGGATGGTTATCTTAGTCATCAAACTCCGTTATAATGAGTTACTAACATATTCCCCAGAGGCTTATGGCCAAAGATTTAGACAACTGGGAGCAGAAACGCGTCCAAAGGTTCAAGGGCGAACCAGACGGGAAACTGTAAAACTGCATTTTGATTTCTGAATCAGTATTGCTCCAATATCACTTATATCGGAATACATGTTCCACATCTTTCGATTTGACTCGATTTCCTTCGGCCTTGAACATCATATTATATCGGTCAATCCCAGTGCTTTTTATGTTTGCCGGAGAACCAATTACCTTTGTCCAGCCCGACTGTATTCTACTTTACCAAAACATATTAGCGGTGGCAGCCGGCATACCCGCCGCCCTTTTGATACCTGATTCGCAGATGATTTTTTTAACGAGTTGGCGTGGTGTTCGTCAAACGAAACCAATCCCAGATACATACCAGGCCCTATCATAGTTTGGCTGAACATATACAATACACCTGAAAATAAAATAAAATAAAATAAAATAAAATAAAATAAAATAAAACCCATTATGATAGCGACTATTTGTCGCAGGAAGTCAACTAACTATAAATCGGTCTTGTGCCCGATATCCCCGTAAGAGATAGTGACCCTGGGAGAGACAGCACTATGCATGTACTAGTGTGGTGCCGAACAGATCTCTTCTCCTGCCAGTTTACATTGGATTTGGTTACTTGCACACTCGAGAGATTTTGAGTTTAATATAGCTCACGTAGGAAGGGACCAGTAAGCAAAAGCTTTTCTGAGGAATTCGAGCAGCAGTCTGTCTGTGTGTAAACTAAGACCAATGATCTAGGTAGGTACCTTCCTAGGTACTACCTACTAGGTAGGCAGTCAGGCGCTGCAGCGAAATATTGACATCATTGAAACAGAGCAGGCTATGAAATGTTGAAATTGTGGGAATTCTCTTGTATGTACGTTACTACGTCAGACTGGAGCACTATCACTACCGGTAGTAGGTGGGCTAGTTATGGACAAATAATTCAGGTTTGAAATAGGTAGGTATGTATTAGTTAGTATGGATGTACTTAGCTAAGTAGGTAGCAACATGGGTACTCAAATCAATTAATCAACCAGACAATTAAAAGATAATAACAACCATAAATCAACATCCATGGCGCCTTTTCATACATAACAGTCCCTCTAAATAGTAAATGGTTATGGTCTCTTGCCACTGTGATCACTTCCAGGTTCCTTTGATAGTTATGGTTATTTGAAATGAGATCCAGAACGGGCGCTGCAGCATGGGGTTTTCTGCACACCTTGCCGCCTCCGACCGACCCCCATAACGTCATATCCAGAGGACACCACTTTCAAATTTCTTCGCCCTCCATAATTCGCCTCCCCCGTCAGACATTTCTCGGTTGTAACCCGTTCCTCTGCTTCGACTGGCGGCGGTGGATCGGTGATATCAACCAAACCCCCTCTTCCCCCCACTCTTCTTTGCCAACCTTCGATTGGCCCAGTGACTGACTGCTGGTGTACGATCGGGACCCCCCTTATGTGAGCAAAGTTGCCCTTCTGGCCAGAATTTCGTCTGTTCATCGCGTTCATCCCATTATCTCTTCTATCTCCCATTTCCCATTCTATTGGCACAGCAGTTACCAGACTGTGAGATATTTGCCATCTACATTCTCAACTCCTAACACTTCTTGAAGTCAGTCCTTGAACCCTCAGTCACCCGGATTACTCCTTCAATCGCTTGGAATATCGATTTAGAGAGTTTGGGGTTGTTTCCCTCTCGTGATTGTGTGGCTTTCATGAACTAATCTGCGGGCTTGCATGCTCTGGGTCATATTTTGACCAAAGGCAGAGTCTCGGGCCTCAAAGTCGCCGAGCACCTTTTTCTTGTTTAGGTATTAAGCTCGATATGGAAAACTGGCCCTGCTCTTAGAAGTGTGTCTGAAATCCGTGACTTTGACCCGGAGGACAGGATGTCTGCTATGACAGGCCCGAGGCATTCACCTTCATCTCCATGGCCTCAAGAGTCACCCAACCATCAAGTTGCCAATGCCTCGACCCCAGCGTCCCTACTGCCAAAACGAGATCCGAATTCGTCTCCCCACAATTCGAATCCCCATCCACATCTTACGCCTGAGCTCTCGAGCCCGAATTATTTTGCTATAAATGTCGAAAATTCCAACAGCTTTTCAAACCCGAAACAAGGGATTCATGCTAAACTAAACTGGGATACTCTCGCATCCAATCAAACATCTACTTCTAGTCCAAGACCGCAGGTGCTATCCCAGAAGACTGTGCTTGAAGGATATATGGATCTTCCGAAAAAACAACCTGGGAGTGATGAGCATAAGGGCTCAGTAACCCACGCCCTGCCCTGGAATTGCGAATCTCAAAGACTTGCTGAACAAAAATCCTCGCACCCCCTTCATCTGGGCCAAAAATTTCTTCCCAACAGCAAGAGGAATTCCTTAACGGGGGAGAACACAGATAGTCGCCCACAGTCATTCAGCTTGTTGCCGCAGAATTCATCACACCCAATACCCAATCAGCCTTCTCAAGGACTTCAGGAGGGGCTACAAGATCGCAAGTCATTTCTCTCAGGTCACCCCTCTCACTATGCGGCTCCGAAGTTTGGTTCCCATGAGCCTCCTGCGACTTCGGGACAGATGACGCCTCAAAATAATAGCGCTGTTTCAATTGAACGCTGCGCGGAGTTACTTAAATCAGTGCAGCATGATGTCATGCTCCTGGATGTGCGGCCTTATGCACATTTTGCACAGGCTAATATAACAGGAGCGTTGAATCTTTGCATCCCAACAACTCTACTCAAGCGTCCATCCTTTAACGTACAAAAGCTTGGAAACACATTCACAGATGAAGCCGATAAAAGAAGTTTTGCGAGATGGAAACATTGCCGCTATATTGTTGTTTACGATGCCACCACGGTCGATATGAAAGACGCAGCACCGCTCCTGAACGTATTAAAGAAATTTACAGCCGAGGGATGGAGTGGTGATGGATCATTTCTTCGTGGTGGTTTTAAGGCTTTTTTGAACCGCTTCCCAAATCTAGTGAAACAGCAAGGGCCGCAGATGGCTGGTTCGTCTCCGAAGAAGCCAACTTCAATGCATATTAGCCTTCCGTCGGTCGCTCCAATTGCTGGGGGTTGTGCCTTGCCAGAATCATCTTCTGCTACCATTCCTTTTTTTGGAAACATCCGTCAGCATATGGATCTTGTAGGCGGTGTCGGACAAATGCCTCTCCAAGTCCCAGAACAATTAACGGAATCGAGGAGGCAGCGCCTTCCTCTTTGGCTACGTGAAGCGTCAGACCCCTATGATAAAGGGCGAAATGTCTCTGAGAAGTTTTTGGGTCTTGAAAAGACAGAGCTAGAGCGTATGAAGCAAGCTTTATCATATGACAAATATGCCGATAATACTTCGACCAAGAAATTCCGCGTCGCAGGAATTGAAAAAGGCACGAAAAATAGATACAATGATATCTATCCGTTTGATCATTCCCGAGTCCGGCTAAAGGGGGTGCCCCATGGCGACTGCGATTATGTGAATGGAAACCACATGAAGGCTGAGTATAGCAATAAAACATACATAGCTACACAAGCTCCTGTTCCTGACACTTTCAATGTGAGTTTCTAGCATTGCTCTTGTACGCATATTTCTGACACATGTCTCAGGATTTCTGGCGCGTTGTTTGGGAGCAAGACGTCAGGCTTATCATTTCCCTCACCGCTGAAGTTGAAAGAGGACAAGTCAAGTGTAATCCTTATTGGGAATCAGGAAATTATGGACATCTTCAGGTCAAAAACTTTTCTCAAAGACATATATATATGAACTCGCCGGGTTCAAAACAGCACAGCCCCGATCTTAGCATGCCAGCTCTGGATGCGGAGAAGTTTTCTGATGAGCGTACAAATGAGACCTCAGAAAACCCATGCATCATTGTCAGGCACTTCGGCTTGTCACACTCTGCTTTCCCATTCCAACCACTGCGAGAAGTGACACAATTACAATATCCGTATTGGCCCGACTTTGGTACTACTTCGCAGCCCGCTCATCTTCTAAAATTAGTTGAGCAGTGTGATTATGTCACTAGGACAACAAGCAACATCAAGTTCAGCGCCCATGATGCTGAACCGAAGGGTGAGCGGCCAGTTTTGGTACACTGCAGTGCGGGCTGTGGACGCACTGGTACTTTTTGCACGGTTGATAGTGTCCTAGACATGCTCAAACGTCAGCGCTCAGAGAACAAAGCGCATTTGCCCGTGATTCCCCATGAAAACCCCGAGGGCAGGTGGATCCACGATGAGAAACTGGATCTCATTGCAAAGACTGTGGCAGATTTCCGAACTCAACGACCGAGTATGATACAAAACCTCAGTCAGTTCGTTTTGTGCTATGAAAGCGTCTTAGAATGGGTGGTCTCGCAGCTGCCAGAAGACGCTAGATCAGAGTAAATGAAGCGTCTTTTTATCTGAAGCATTAACAATGATACACAATACCCATTGTCGTGGATGAAACCAGGCAGGTTCACATTCTCAGTTCTCATGCAAATAATCTAGCTATACGATCTGGTTTTAGCTATGCCATGCATCCATGTATGCATTCCTGGGCGTTATTAATTTGAGTCTGAATTGGGCGTTGGGAGGGAAGGAGATGGGAGTTAATATATATTTCAATTGATTTGTATTTGTGCTCTATTAGTATTTTGTCGGCCAGGAGAGTGGTGCAAAGAGAGAGAGAGAGAGAGAGAGAGAGAATAAATTAAAGAATAAAAAAAAAGGGGGGGGGTAATACATTATACCAGTATGCGGTCTTGATAAGAATCGACTTAATAAAATGATAGAGGGCAGAAAAGAAAAGTTCATCAAGTGCAATAATGATGGATGACAAAACCTATAGAGGCTAACTACATTCCATTGGTTTATCATTCATATTCCTTTGATGATCTGTTGTAAAGTTTTTAACATACTAACCTTTGTAGGCAACCTAAGTACTGCCTCATGTTTGGCCCATGCTTCTGCCTATAACCTAGCTACCTAACTACCTAGATACTCTCCTACCTACCTGACATATACGACACCAACAACTTTTTCACGGCCAGGCAACAATGGCGGTCGGTGCCTTGGGAGACTGGACCCCCCACCAACATATATTTTTACCAGAGTGCCCACCTCAGTCTGAGTATTTGTTCTTGAACGATATATGATCACAGCCAGGGATTTTTATCATTCCGGGTTGCATAAGTTTGGTGTCAGATGATCCTCTATACTTGCTTGCGAAAGATTTACTGTTAACTGCACCTGATTGAACGATGCTCCTGAATCTTCCCCCAGAGCTTATCCAGCTCGTGCTCCAAAATGCCAATACACCTACATACCTGCAGGCTTCTTTATCCTGTCGAACTCTTTATGAAATTGCCTCCAATTGCCGAGAAGTTGTTCTGCATCATCTATACCAGACACCCGGGTTGAACCCAGACGTCGGGTTGTCCGAGACCAAGCAACTATTTCGAATACTCATGGAACGCTCGTCCAAGCAATTATACGGGGCCCAATTCCGTGCCAACTGCAAGACTTTTCGTTTCGAGACAGAGGCGATTGAAGTTCGAGCTTCTTCTCTTGCACTTTCTGGTGACTTGAAACTCGTACTTGTTGTCCGAGGCCAACCCAAAGTTCATCTCTTCCATATCGATGACCAAGAAATTTCCTATAATGGCACACTGAAATCACCGTGGACTCATACAGGAGCAGTAGAAGTGCTCAAGACGACTTTTGATGGAGATGGCGGTATTTACACTCTTCAACGTTTTAGGCCTACGATAGACGAAGATGATCCAGCCGCGGAGCACCCATTCGTCAAGCATGCCTTGCAATCGAGTCCGAGTGGAATGATTTATCTTGTTCATCATGAGCCTAAGAATCCGCATGGCAGAGTTCGGATGTGTGCTTTCCCAGACCACGTCGACTACGAACCTTTGGCTTTTGCTGTTGCTGATCAAGGGACCTTTGCGGTTTCCTGGCAGCATGTCCGTGAGAGCAGCGAAAACGAGATTATTCTATACACATTACTTCCGGAGTCAAGTGAAGATGCATCAGGAATAGTCGGTTAGTTACACTTTGTCGTTGCCTCCCCCATCGACTGCCTTTTGTTTTTAATCCAACCACCGTTACTGACACGGCATAGAGCTCAGCTATGACTCTCGTGTTCTCTTAAATCAAAATGACCAGCGCGTCGATAATGGCGAGTCTCTTCAAGCAAGATTATCCAACAGTCACTTTCACTACGATAAGGGGCCCATTACAGACCTTACTTTCAATGACAGATCAAGCCAGTTGCTCTATCACTATCGAGCGCAGGCACTGTATGGGTCTTTCCAGAGGCTTAATACATCATCTTTCTCGACCAAACCAAAGTTTCACGAGAATTCGTGCATGGTGCAATTCTCGGACTCCTTGAGTCTTCTTTTCTCAATTGCGATCCCTTTCTTTGGGAACCATGAGACATGTTTACATAATGGCCATCGGATGTGCCATTGGCAGTATCTCACTCTTGGAATAGCAACACACCGAGAAGAAAATTGGACTGTGGCATGTTTATTGAAATCCGAAGCTCTTTGTCGAGCTCGCAACTGTGGTCATGTTTTAAACCTTGAACGTGGGCGACGGTTTTCCGACTGGAAGATAGTCGCGCGGCTTTGGGGATTTCAGGACCCGGTAAACTCACTTGGTAGTCTCGTCGCATTTTCTAACCGGGGAACCCGTATTGCTGTCGCCAATTGGAATGTCATTTATGTTTGGGCCCTGGAACCAGAGGCACTAATTGAAGAAAACGCAAATGGTTTCTACCCCCTGAATTTTCGCTCGTCAAGTTCGGGGATGATCGAGTTGCGACCCATTGTTCTCCAAGTGGGCGCCGTGTGCTTCAAGCTACGGTTTATGAACGGAGAGGATAAGCTGGTGGTGATTACAGATCGCGGGGTGATGTCCTGGGATCTTGGCCCACTGGGCAAAGGGGAACGAACCATTCATCAATTGGCCATTTGAAGATCTTTAAAGATATTCTTGAGACCCCGAGGGATCAAGAGGTATGATACCCAGCTTAGGAGGCAAAGACCTTTTCTGAGATGAGAAGCTGAATTTATGTATATTAGTGGGTGGTCAGCAGCGTAAAGGAATTTTCAGCGTAAAGGAAAAAGATGAATATTTAATATTTTTGAAGCTATATAAACCGCCTAAAATGCCTAAATTGTCTGAAAATCGTGATGAATATATTAATGAGGTATATAAAGCTGCTTATCTTAAGAAAAAACTAAATATTATAAAGATTATATAAGAATATAGTATTCCCTACTGTACACTACATGGCTACCTTAATAATTAAAGAAAGCCTTATATAGCTTAAATCCCTATAAATAAAACACTTAATCAGTATTAGGAGGTAGCTCTAGTTAAATAGCTTACTGTTACAGCACCTTTATCAGTGACTGTATCAGGCAGAATAAGGCAGTTAAGGGGAATAGATATTCTTATTATAGAGAATTATGATTTGCTATTATAACTCTCTCTACAGCCACTATTTTATAATACTGCCACACTCATATAATTAACTACTATCTACTATTACTAAGACATAGTATATAGTATATAACTACTATTAGGACTACTATTAAGATAGTATATAGAATAGTATACTAGTAAAGGATATATAAGGATACTCACTCTATATACTTAGATAATTCTTTATAATTAATTAAAGTTATTAATCTTATAATTCCTATTTTAATTACTACTTTAAATTATTCTACCTACTTATTTATATATCTCTTACTTAATTAAGAAGTATATATATTTCTTAGCCTTACTTCTCTCTTTAACTACTATACTATATTTTTAAGTACTATAGCTTATAGGAGCACCCTATTACTATTAATGCCCTTAGATTAGGGTCACAGGTTAGTATTCCCAGGCTTAACTCACAGGTTACAGGTTAGGTACCATTGTAAGATCCCAGGGTGTGACACTTACTTATATATATAATATATACCTTCCTGTCACTATTATACTACTTTAGGAATAGGTAAACCTTACTATATAGTATATTAATCCTAAATAATATATTAATTACTTATAGGTATATCACTTTATAAAAAGACTTCTAGAGCTTTAATTACGCCCAGTAGTCTAGAAAATAAAGGAGAAAAGTGATTAGAGATAGAGGATATTAGATAGCTTTAATTTTAGTATAATTAGCTTTAAGCTTACTCTATTAGGTCCTTACTTACCTAGTATATAACTTTAATAAATATAGCTTTTAACTAGGCTAAGGAAAGGTATAAAAAGTGCTTAGTATAAAGGGGAAAGTCCCTAATCTTATTAAAGCTAAGTATATAGAGAATATAACTATACTTAAATATATTACTATAAATAGTTAGATTATAACTCTACTTTTTATATTTTAAAGGTAAGAAATTTATAGAGTTATAGTTTAAAGAAGGGCTACTAAACTACTATACTATAGTCTTTAAGAAAGGCTATATAAATAAAAAGCTAGCAGTTAAATAGCTTTATAAATTCTATAATAAGATAAAAGATTATATAAAAAAGGGAGAAAAATATATTCTTATCTTTAATAGCTATATAGCTTATTAAATAGTTAAATTCTTACTACTTTATAAGACTTATAAGATCCTTCCCTTCTACTTTAGACCTTATATAACTTATCTCCACTAACTACTTAATAGAAAGCCTTTTCTTATATATAAAATATATTTTAAAGTATAAATAACCTTATTATTAGTGTGTCACACGAGTCGAGTTCGAGTAGAGATTTAGGACTCGACTTGTAAGTTAAGTTGGAAGGTAGGACTTAAACTCATTACTTAAAACTTATAAGTTTTACTTATATACTAAGATAATTCCTAAATCTGAACTTAAACTCACCTTATTACTTAAACTCTACTCATTACTTATAAGTTTAACTTATTTATCCTAAAATAGACTAGTATAATATAGACTATAATAGTATTATAATACTGACTAAGCTAGGTACCTAATATAAAGTATTATATTTCTATTTATATAGTATAGGTAGGTTAATAGAGGCTCCATTAGCATAGCCTATTATATACATGATATATAGTAATACAACCTCTATATTAACTATTCCTTTTTAGGCCAGATTCTATAATAGGTAATTGATCTATAAGTTTTTGAGTCTAATCTATTAACTTAAACTTATTACTCAAAACTCATGAGTTTTACTCATATACTAAGATGAGTCCTAAATCTCAACTTGAACTCACCTCATTACTCAAACTCTACTCGTTACTTACGAGTAGACTTGACTCGTGTGACACACTACTTATTATACAGTAGAATAGTATTCTAAGAGATAAAGCTAATTTTCTCTATAATATTATAGCTATGTAGAAGAAGACCTTTACCTTATAAATTATCTATAATTCCTTTAAAGAATATAGTATATTCCTACTAGATAGCTCTTCTATTATTAAAGCTATTTAGAATAATCTACTACTAGTTCTAGAGCTCTTAATACTAGAGACTATACCTCCTTTATATCCTCTATCTTTAAGTTTTAAAAATATACCTCTAAAGAGCTCTTAACAGGCTAAAAAGAACTATAAGAAGATATTCTATCTAATAGATAATATAGAGATCCCTCTATAGCTTAAGCATGGCCTAGATTATATAATTTAATAATAAAAATATTAATCTGAGTAACTCACTATTATAAAAACTACTCTTAGCTAAATTAAGGCATCCTACGCACCTCACCAGAGCAGAATAACTAAGAGGTTTAATACCTTAGGGATAGCAGAATACTGACTGTACAGGATATAAATCAGTCTATTACTAATAGGAGGGCCAAAAAGGAGTTAAATAAGAAGAAGAAAGTAGATAAGACTTATAAAGAGGTGTATAGCTATCTCCCACTAGCACCTCCTGAAGAAGATAACTCTATAGCTTTACATAGAGAATTGGCTGGAGAATTGGTTGATCAGCTTTATTTTATGGATTCTAGAGGAGTTTAGTGGTAAAAATGTGAAAAGCTTCATTCTTTTCCTTTATGCTGCCGACCACCCACTAGTGGAGGTGGTGGTTGGTCGGGCCGCCACTAATAAATAATCTTGAAGTTACAATAGACCGAGGATAAACAAGCCACTAGCGCAGTGTAATTTGCGTGAATGGTTACAATGCACAGGAACTTGCTCATATCAGATGCGGATCTTTCATCTACACGTACTAGTGCTAGTATGTTAGAAATCTGAAGTGCAGCGAACTGACTAGATTCGAGCTTTAGTCAATATCGATCTATTGATGTCTCTTTTGAGAAGCTTCCAAGGGAAATCCAGAATGTCCTGAGTCGGTCGGTCGTTCCTTCGCGTTGATGCAGAAATATGAAGAACAGAGCCCAAGCAATTGCCCGCTTGTCGGCCAAAATAAGAAAAAAAAAATAAAAACCCATTCCCAAGCATAAAACCGCCAGACGCGACGATGAAAACAACAAATGCGAATATGACGGATTGCCTCGCTGGTCGTGACGGATACTATAGATGTATTAAGTGGTATAACTATTCTTTTTTGGCATTGCTAGATATTTTCCTAGACGCTCTGAGGGGCAAAATAAAATTATATGGTAGTATAGTATTATGATTCAGTTTATTGCCCCTCTGCGCTGCCCGACATCGCCAGGAAGGTGATGACGAGGAATACCCACCAATATCTAGACAGGGTTTGAACAGGTTAGATTATAATTGATGACGAAAATTCGATATGGTACTTGGGGGCGAAGGGTTTTATATACTTACTTCTGGAAGAAAGTCTTCTCGATAAGTTCCTCAGAGTTTTTACCATCTGGGCCAACCACAATAGGGCGATTGAGATGTGGATAGGGTCCTACTTCACTGGAAACCAGCTCAATGGTAGGATTCACAGTGCCTGAAGCATTTGTAGCGGACAATGGTGGCAATACGGAGACTTGGTAGACCTCGTTGTCGGAAGGATCTAGATGAAGTCGAAGCGTTGGCCCTATGCCGCCGTTACCGGCCAGGGAGGAACGCGTTGTGAGAGTACCGACCCATTGCCTGGAATTTTCTGGAGTAGAGATGTACAGGCCAACGCGGACTAGATCCTCATTCTGATCTCGGATCTCGCTCTGCTGTTTGTTGTTGTGATCGACGGGATTCGGAGGGGAGAAGGATATCACGTCTGATGTCAGCGACGTCACATCATACGATATGCGAGCGAGCGAGGAAGGCTGAGAAGAGGTCACGGGCCAGTACAGGACATCGGCCGAGGCAAGTTGCGGAGCAGAAGGGGTGGCAATGGATAATGAGGTCAAGGAGATGGCTGAGAATACGGTTAACGCGAGGCGCATGTTGGGTTGAATGCAAGCTTGTTTATGGGGGATTCAAGAGTAAAAAATCAATTTCCCGATAGAGACAGAGGGGGAGGGGAGGAGAGAGAGAATGGTAGAGAATTGTCGTGGAGCTTGGTTGAATTGACTGGTTGAGAAACCATGTGTTCCTGGAGAGGTGCTGCAGCTTCCGGGAGATGTTGCTGACCCACTAATCCTAAACTCCTAGGTAGGTACAGTAGTACAGTAGTAGTTCTTGTCCTTGGAGGCTTGGTGGTATTCTCAAAATTTATGTTTACTTTGATGATGTACACATTCTACTACTGTTGATGAGGGATATATCTATATAATAAGTTATTAAACATATAAATGTCAGTTGAACTTGAAGCAATAGTTAAAGTATCTAGGATGAACGATTGGACATAACTAGTCAATGCTGGAAGGAAGGTCTACCAAATATTACCCGTATGTACTGTTCAGACAGATTGTTTCGTTACGAGACAATACGATACCCGCCATGTATAAGGTAAGTAATTACCTACCTAAATATCCATGGATAAACATATAGGTACAGAGTAACTACTCCGTACTCATATGAATACTTCGTACGTATTATTATCTAAAAGCAAAACGATCCATAATAATAAAACCATCTTAAGAATCATAGTACACATAGTAGTGGTCCATATTCCATAATCCCTACCATAGATTGTTTTCCATGCTGTTTTTCTGGTTCTTCAAGCACCCTTCGAAAACGAAGGCATAAACTCCATTGCCTCCTGCAGCATATTCCTCTTTGTCTTTCTTTCTCTTTTGCTCTTTTGCCGGAGCACTGTCGTCCCAGCCATTCATCAGTATTGCTTCCCCACAGTCCGTCTGGAGGCGGTCAACCCACACTGTCTGGGGCAGCTATGCTGATGCTGTCATAATCCCACTTCCTCCACCAGCGAGGTTTTGTTTTTCTTTTCTTTCTTTCCCCCTTGTCTCTTAACCAGGTGACTGGAATTCTGATTTCAACCAGTATAACTAAAGAACGTCTCCTTTCATTGTCAGTAGCTCCAAACAAGTTTCATCTCTTTCCCTTCTTTCAAACCGGATCAATCGAACCCAATCTAATCTCTATTTTGTTTGATACGATTTCATAATCTTATCATCCTGTCTTTGTATGTACGCAAGCTGTTAGCTAGTTAGCTACAGCTACAGCTACAGATATCTCTACCTAATTGACACTCCCCCCTAAATTGTGTTCAATTGTTCAATTCTGTCTTTGTTTTCGTCGCTAACAGACATCCAAGAACTCGTAGCATTTTCGGTGGATAGTGAAGAGCATTGGTTCTGATCTGATAGACTTCTTTCTCTGTTCCCCATCATGAGCTCACCCACGCCTTACCGTCGCTCTTCCCGACAAGGCTCCAGGCGGGCCTCTAGTGATCCGCGAAACGAGATTCAGGTTCATCTCGACCACTATATTGGCATTGACGTTGGAACCGGCAGTGCTCGTGCTTGTATCGTTGACGGAAAAGGTGATATTGTCGGCCTGGCTTCTGAGAATATTGGCCTTTGGCAGCCACAGCAGGGGTACTATGTATGCTACCGATTCTGCTTCGGAATCCAGCGTTATAACCTGACAATGTGTCTTTAGGAACAATCTACTAATGACATTTGGCGTTGCATCTGCGTCTGTGTTCAGCGTGCTATCAGCCAGCACAATATTGACCCTGAGACCGTTAGAGGTATAGGATTTGATGCAACATGCTCACTATCCGTGTTTTCCAATGTCACTGATGAGCCCATCTCCATAACTGGCCCAAACTTCGATTCTGACCGCAATGTGATTCTCTGGCTGGACCACCGCCCCGTCGAGGAGACCGAGAAGATTAACGCTACAAATCACAATCTGCTTCGCTATGTTGGTGGGAAGATGTCCATTGAGATGGAGATCCCCAAGGTTCTGTGGCTAAAGAACAACATGCCAAAAGAACTCTTTGACCAGTGCAAGTTTTATGATTTAGCAGATGCTCTCACCCACATCGCAACCGGAAACGACAAGCGAAGCTTTTGTAGTGTGGTTTGCAAACAGGGCTATGTCCCCGTTGGTGTTGACGGAAGCGTCAAGGGCTGGCAAGAAGACTTTCTCATGGAGATCGGACTCGATGACTTGACCCAGGACGATTTCAAGCGCATGGGAGGTGTTGACGGGGTGGTGAGCCTATTTCCTTGCAGTTATTTCCCTTTCCCCATTCATTTATCACCTGTATTGATGAATTCTAAATCTAACTGCTTTTCTGTTCAGAATGGTGATTACCTTAGTGCTGGTGAACTCGTTGGCACTCTCTGCGAGAAGGCAGCCTCTGAGCTGGGATTGCCCTCTGGGATTGCAATCGGCAGTGGTGTTATTGACGCCTATGCAGGCTGGATCGGAACTGTCGGTGCCAAGGTTCAGTTGGGCTCGGGTCAGTTGAGCGCTGAAGTTGCCAAGAATGACAAGACCCAGGCATTTTCGCGTCTGGCAGCGGTTGCTGGAACCTCGACCTGTCATCTTGCCATGTCTCCAAACCCTGTCTTTGTCCCCGGCGTGTGGGGTCCTTATCGTGACACGATCCAGCCAGGATACTGGATGGCCGAGGGCGGACAGTCTGCGACAGGAGAACTGCTTAAATATGTCATTGAGACTCACCCAGCTTTCAACCAGGCAGCATCTATCGCCGAGTCATACCATGCTAATATCTATGAGTACCTCAATGAGCACCTGAAGGAGATGGTCTTGGAACAAAAAGTGCCCAGTGTGTCTTATCTAGGACGTCACTTCTTTTTCTATGGCGACCTCTGGGGCAACCGTTCGCCAATTGCTGATTCGAGTATGGCGGGATCTATCGTTGGCCTGTCCAGTGACAGTTCCGTGGACGGTCTCGCAATCTACTACTATGCCACGCTTGAATTTATTGCTCTGCAAACCAGACAGATAGTCGAGACCATGAACAAGGCCGGCCACAGCATTACTTCGATCTTCATGTCTGGGTCCCAGTGTCAGAATGACATACTAGTGAGACTTATCGCATCCGCCTGTGGCATGCCCGTTCTCATCCCGCGGTATATCCATGCTGCCGTGTGCCATGGTGCCGCGATGCTGGGTGCCAAGGCGGCTAGTGCCGATGCCGATGGGAAGACAGAAGATCTTTGGGAGATCATGGACCGGATGAGCAAACCAGGCAAGAAGGTCGACCCGACCATCGACGAGAATGAGTTGGCCTTGCTCAGTGTCAAGTACAAGGTTTTCCTCGAGCAATGTCATAAACAGCAGGAGTACCGAGCCCTTGTTGACCAAGCAGTGAGCTCATGGAAGTCTGGTTGATGATGATTATGATGTAATGACACTGATCGTCAACATCGATCTACTAAAAAAAAACGCTTTGGGTTTCTTTTGGGCGAGATGCTTTACTGCTTACGTGCAATTCTATCGTTATCTACTTATGCCCAATTCCATATCATAATGGTAATGTGGCGAGGCGTGAGATATGGGGGAAAGTGCATTTTTTCTCTCCTTTGCCATGATTTTCGGGTATAAATAAAAGTGAAATACATAAATTAAAAACAAGGCCTAGGAGCAGCGGATATTCAGCTGTCATAACAAATTGTCCTTGGTTTCTCGTCCGACATAAGAGTATCCTAGACGTTATTGATCAATGCAGGTATGAATCCAGCCGTACTATATACAACAACTATAGAGCCGAATGAAGTTTGAAAGCCCGGCATGAATTATTCTATGCAAATTCAAGTATAATGTTCAAAATCAGGAAGGGGGGGGGCTATGTATACTTCGTCAAGATTGTCATCCCAACAATAGTGGTATGCCCATCAGTAGGCGATCCCATTTCCTGATCTTCCAATCGTGTAGAAGGTTTCGGGTTTAAGGGCTAGCGTATTGAAGCGATCCACGCCCATGTTTTCGATATTGTTGTAACCGGATAGGTAGAAACCGATAACAACGACCAGATATGTTAGCACGAGAATAGAGCCTTTGAAGTAATTGCTCTTTCCTTCTCCATACACGTATGATAGGAGGAACACGCAAAGGATAGCCGAGACCATGTCCCATTGAGGGAAGATAAGGCTGCATATATCAGTAAGCAAAACGCTCTTGTTATCAATGAGGGTGTGAACTGACTTGAATGAATGCTTCAAAAGCTCAGACGGCTCCCAGAAGGTGGCATAGATGACGCTAAATAGAACTAGGGCTGGTATCTGCAATAGGCAGACCTGCAGCGCGTAGGCCGATCCAATCTCCATGGACAGAGCAATATTGCCGTTCATGGCAAAAGAAATAGCGTTCTTCAGGTACATGTCAGTCCAGATTGCGGAAGTACTAAGGGAGAAGGATTCTTACCAAGAATTCAGTAGTGTTCGGCACCAAGGCAAAAAGAGTGACTCCAAGGAATTTCTCGTCAACGTTGACGCTTTCTAGCACCACATCGACTTTTTTGACGAGGATTTCAGCTATTATCGCATAGAGCACCGTGGCACCTAGAAGAACGACTGAGCTTTTGGCTTTGCTCCAATTGGGGGCATCGTGTCCACCGCTGGCCTGGGCAGGCTCAAGTCCAACATCGTCAGGTTCTTCTAGAGCAACTTTCGTTTGATCGGCGGGTGTTTTGTTAATGGTACAAGGACTTTGGCGCGCTTGGCCTTGCTGAAGAGATGGCTTCCGTGAGCGAGCCGCGTCACGAGCAGCCACTGCTGCTGCTGTCGCTGCAAGTTCAGTGACCTGGCGGACTAAGTTCTCATTTTCTTCGCCAGACAAACCCCTGAAGCTCTTCAGACCTGAACGCTTGTCATCTCCCTCAAGCCGTGGAGGAACGAGGTATGGTGTCATAGTCTTATCTCGCGCCGAACTTGCTTCTGGCTGGCCCCAAGCTTCCGATGAGGCGTTATCGGACAAGCCAACTTGCTTGAGGGACTGTCCTAAGATCCGCTTGTATAGCTGTGAGTCACGTATCGAGCCCTTTGAACCAGCATTCCCGCTGGTGGCGCCTTGCAGTCCATTGGGGAAAAGAAGTTGTTGTTGATTATAAGCGGTTGACTCATTTGCAAGAGCCGCGGCCTTTTTCTCTTCAGCTTCTGTAGCCCATATGAGCGCAGCATGAGTCCTGAGAGTAAACCATAGGCCAATTACATATGACAAAAACAAAAACAAAGCCGCGAACCATGAATAAGGCTGAACCGCCTTGCGAAAGAATCCATCATCGACGGCTGGAGTTTGAGAGAAATAACAGCGGCGGCAATCCTTGTCTCCCGAATCCCCTGGAATAGTGCAGGAGATGCAGTTCAATTCATGCTGAGAATACTAATCAGTGACATGTCAAAAGTGGGAGCAGGGAGGGGGGGGGCTTACACTGCCATAAATTTGATAAAATAGAGTAGGGCCAAAGGCAGCAATCACAGCGAACATCAACATTGTTGATGTGACTCCCGCAGATTTATCGTTGAATCTCTGGGTCTTACGTTTGATTGCGCCGAAGCACATAGATAATCCAGGAAGGAACAGGATGCCCGCGAATATGCTGCCGATAATACTGCCTTCGACAAGACGGCTTTTGCCTTCGGTCAAAGCTACGCAGTAAAGGAAAACCTCTACCACGGTTGAGAAGAATGCATTGATGGCGGCACCCAGGCCCATGGACGACTGCGCAGAAATCGATGCGACGGCTTGCCCAATGAAATACGCCAGGGGAATAATGGACGCTAAGGCGAGCGTGAATATCAGGCCAGGATGTGTCAACCAACTCTGCAAGCCCAGAGTAGCATCTAGAAGCAAATAGTCAAATATAACGAATACTACGACACCAAGAAGGTTGATCAAGAATATGTTCGTCCCATCAATCGTGTACTTCCAGTATCGCAGCCCAGCTGCACGGTATGTGCACAAGACAATGGACGAGGAGGTGTTGGGATTCAGCCGGGTGTATGCCGTGTCAGAATGGAATGCCAAAGCTAGAGGATGACGACGGAGATGACTGAATAGGGTGATCGTTACGCGCCCCATTGGAATCCAGAAAACAAGAAACCAGCAGATAAGGGACACCATGAGCATCAATGGTCCAACGAGAAAGTAGAAAAAAACAAAGAATACGACCCGGCCCAATGTCCATTCGCCTCGGCCGAACAGGCGTCGCTTGGGGTGCCCCAGGGAACTAGTTCGATGATGACCTCGTTGTGGCCGTCCAAGAAGGCTATCTCGTTCACTGGCCGAATCGACACTGCTCCTCCTCCTACCAACGAGGGATCGGTCACGGCGGGGGCCGAAGAAGAGCCCTCCGTGCTCTAGATCACCGTTCTGCCATTGCTCATACTCGCTGATACTGCGCCCTTCACCTTCATCTTCTTCCGCATAGTGCTCATCAGTCTCCAGGCGTACAAAGGATCCGAATGGGTAAAAAAGATACCATGAAAGTCCAGAAAAGACTTTCCCATAGGCACGCGCACTTGGAGAGTATGCGAAAATGAAGCAAGCGGTGGCACCGGCCAGTGCAGCAAGGGCAAGCCACCATCCAAAAAACAAGGTCCACAGCAGGTTTGTCAGGAACAATAGATTCCCTACTCGACCCCCGGGCGACGAGTGAATGTCACCTTCAGCCGTCTTTTCCACAGAGCGACTCTTCTTGTACAAGGCGGGTTTCCAAAGCCTGATTCCGAAAGGATGTGTTTCATTGATTGCCTGCTGACGATCTTTTAGTGTGAAACTTTCTGCATCACTGGTCTCTTCGTCATCTTCGTCATCGTCATCATGATGGTCACGGTCAACATCATCATCATTGTCCTGATCAGCACTATCCTGGCTCCTGCTCTCATCTTGTTGTAAGGCCAAATCAGGGCCAGAACCCTCCAAGCTGGGTTCCGGCAAAGCTGATTCATCTTCACTCTCGTTATCGGACTCTGCTCGTGCCAAAGGACTGGGACGGGTGTTCAACCTCCTTCGCAAAGTCGAGCTCTGCTTTCTCAATGGACGTATTCGCGGCGAAGATTGAGGATTCGACGCGTGCTGCAAAGCAATGTCCTCCTCGATTTCTTTAAGATCATCATCGGTAGAAAATTCCTGACCTTTGTGAGGGATCTGCCGTTTGGAAGACATGCGACGCGTTACAGAGGGCTTTCTTGGTTTATCGGAGTGTGAAGGTGTTATGGATGGTGTCTGAGACGCGGGCTGGCGACTGGAGCTCTCCGGTAGGCCTTCATCCGGGCGTGCGTCCGAACCCATCCTGTCCAATGGATCTATAGCAGTAGTGCCTGTGTAAGAAAACAAGTAAGTAACTGTAATCATCAAAAGCTTTTGGTTACAAGGGATAAAAAGCACACCGTAGCTTCTCCTTCTCTGTCCTCCTGTGAAGCTTGGTTGGCGAGTAGCTCCAGGCGGCAGATTCCCGCTGCTTACAATCGAGGCAAAGCGCGACGGGGCATCTGACTCGGAGAAGTCATTATCATCCCGAGTACCGTCCATACCTCTCTTTTATGTTGGATTTCTTAATCAGTCAAAAGACAGGGAGTCCTGGTATGTTGGGAGAAAAAATGTACAGAGTGAGGGGGGAAGGGATAGGAAGACGAGAAAAATACAACAGGCAGGCTCTTTTTTTTTGTCCTCTGTGATGAGTGTTCTGATGGTCAAAGTTATCTTTGATGAAAAGCCAATTTACATGTTGCAGCCCAGTCCGTAGTCAATAATAGGAGAGGTTGGCTGATCTGCGTAACAGACGCGTGAAGAGATAGTAGATAAAGATGTTGCGGGCAAACCTTTCTTTAAATCACCTCAAAGGTCATAAGGTATCATTCCATCCCCCGCAGTCAGCTGAGACACTAGTCTAATCAGTCTCGTGGTTTAAAAAAAAGATGACTCGGGAATGGTAAACGAGGTGAATTGGGGAGAGTGGTTAGTTAGTAGGTTTGTAATATTATTATTAGATTAATATACTGAATAGGATGAAATCAGGATGGATGGATGGATGGACGACTGTCGGTAGAGAGCTATCGAAGGGACTCGGGCCGCTGTATTGATACGGTCACTACATGTAATATACAGACCACTCAAAGGGAAATCCAGAACGATGGCTGAGTATGGTATGGTATTTGTAATTAATGAATGCGCCATGGAGCGATCACCTGCGGTCCGCCAAGTGGCCCACTATCCAATCAGCGCTCATATTTGGCCCTGATTGTCTTGGTCGTTCAATGGGATTTGAATGACTCAGCAGCACGCTTTTGACATCACTACCTGGTACCAAGCTAGTAAGTAGCTTTGCAGCCTTAGGCATAAAAGGGTGGCTGACCAAAGTGTGGCTAGTTGCTGATATCAGCTCCGACCAGTTGAGTTGCTGTTGCTCCCCGGTTCCCTACCTAACAGCTGTTTGGTGACAGCTCCCCCATTCCAACAATAACCACCACTTTGCTTTCTTCTGGTCTGACTCTTTGATTTTTCGATTTATTCTCGCTATATTGAGGATATCACATCTTTCTCCGACTTTGGGATTGATATATTCTCCAAAGGTCGGCTGTTGTATGAGCGACCTGCCGTGGATCCTCAAGGAAGCGCCATCCTTTGCCATCCATCATGGCGCTTGACAACTACTACCGTAATAAGATCGAGGGCATGAAACTCGAGATTATCCAGGGTCAGGCTGTTTTACGACGATTAGAAGCACAACGCAATGATTATAACTCGAGAGTGCGCCTACTGCGAGAAGAGCTGGGTTTGCTTCAGCAGCCTGGTTCTTATGTCGGCGAGGTGGTGAAAGTAATGAGCACCAAAAAAGTCCTCGTCAAGGTACATCCAGAGGGCAAATATGGTAAGCCTTTGGATCTGCTTGTGAGTTGTGTGTACATCGTGAGGCTGACTTATTCTGCGTGCTATAGTTGTGGACATTGCGGATGGTGTGGATATTGGCAAACTCACGGTTGGCAAGCGTGTGGCACTACTCTCTGATTCATACAAGCTGGAGAAGATGCTGCCTTCATCAGTCGATCCGTTGGTCTCACTCATGATGGTTGAAAAGGTTCCCGATAGCACATACGACATGATTGGTGGCTTGGACCAGCAGATCAAGGAGATCAAGGAAGTGATTGAGCTTGGTCTTAAGCACCCCGAACTCTTCGAATCTCTTGGTATTGCGCAACCGAAAGGTGTTCTTCTGTATGGGCCACCTGGAACCGGAAAGACACTGCTTGCGCGAGCGGTCGCCCATCACACTGATTGCCGATTCATCAGAGTCAGTGGATCAGAGTTGGTACAGAAGTACATCGGTGAGGGTAGTCGTATGGTGCGCGAGCTCTTCGTCATGGCTCGAGAGCATGCCCCTAGTATCATTTTCATGGACGAGATTGACAGCATTGGTTCCAGCCGGATAGACAGCGCTGGTTCTGGTGACTCGGAAGTCCAACGTACAATGTTGGAGCTGTTGAATCAACTTGATGGTTTCGAGCCAACCAAGAACATCAAAATCATCATGGCTACGAATCGACTTGATATTCTTGACCCTGCCCTGTTGCGGCCTGGACGTATCGACCGAAAGATTGAATTCCCCCCGCCATCGTAAGTTCTCTATCTCACATTTTCTTTTCTTCTTCTTCTTCTTTTTTTTTTTTTTTTTGCT